>NW_003314329.1:150618-338821 GCF_000143415.4 Selaginella moellendorffii | reverse complement strand
AGATCGTCATTCTCCAGCCGATCATCTCTCTTTTCCCCGAAAATATCAGAAGCGCTCGCAAATATCACAGATCCCGGGCTCGCCAGTTGCCCAGCCAGATATTTTAAAGATCGAGCTAGAGCTCTCTAGATCGATCAATCGCGCGCGATGAAATCGCGGAGGGACAAGGACGAGGCCGCGAGCCTGTGCAAAGCAGCAGCTTGGGCGTGGCATTTGCACGGTGGAGGAGCAGCAGCGAGGGTCCTCTCCGCCAAAACGATCGAGGAGCGGAGGACTTGGCACACCAAGCCGTCTCGCTTCCTCGCGGAATCCCGGCGGCGCCAGCAAGCTCCGGTCATCGATGATCATCCCATGATCATACCCAAGCAGAGCTTCACTCCGCGAGCACCTTATCTCCTCAAGTGGGATTGCGGCAGCTTGCTCTTCGATTCGTACGAGCTGGTCGCGCTCTCCACGCAGCTGGACCGGGATCTCACCGGAGTCTCGCCCACAGCTTGCTCGCTCAAGGCCCGGGAAACTCATGCTATCCAGGAAGTTCAGGGAGAAATCGATTGCGATTGCCAGCACGAGGAGATTGGTTTTCAAGATGCCCAAGACGAAGGGGAAGACAACGATGGCGATGAGGAAATCGCGAGCTGCGGCAAAGCCATGGGCTGTTTGCCCCTGTTCGTGCAGGGGAGAAGGAGAGGTAGCCTCCTGTCGAGAGCTACGCATCAATCGCTACGGTTGGTGTCGTGTGTGTCCAGCTAGAAAACTTATAAGAAAACGTGAAGCTCCAGATTTAGGGTTCTTGAGTGAAAACGGTCATTTAAGAGAGGCAAGCCGAGCAAAAGCTCTGGCTATGGCGGACGCTTGGAGCATCCGGAGAGTCTACTTGGCGCTCTACAACTGCATTCTTTGTGCTGGGTGGTAAGATATATGCCTTTGCGCTTCCTTCGTGCGATCGCTCTTGCAGGGCTTCCGTGCTTGTTCGGGCTCTCGCGGCCTTGAACGGAGCCGGCTACTCTGCTGTCTATGACTCCATTGAATTGCCCCTCCAGCTCTCGCAAACCGCAGCGATCCTCGAGGTGAGATCCAAGCCTACGTTTCTTCGTTTCTTCGTTTTCCTGACGTCCAGATTCTTGTGAGCCGTGTAGATAATCAACAGCCTCGCTGGTAAGATTTTGTGTCCTTGTTTCGTGACTTGTGAGACGATGATGAATGCAGGGATTGTGCGCTCGCCCGTCAGTGCAACTCTGCCTCAGATCTCTTCACGCCTCTTCGTTACGTGGGGTGTTCTCTGGAGTTTCCCAGAGGTAGTAAGATCTTACAAGCTCCCGTGAGTTGGGGAGAAATAAAAAGGAACTTTTTTTTGGTGTTCTTACTTTTCCTTGTTGCACAGACGAGGTCGCATTGGCTTGTGACGCTTCTCGTTCTCAGCTGGTCAGTAACAGAGGTAATTCGCTACTCGTTTTTCGCTGCAAAGGAGGCTTTTGGCTTGACACCCGGTTTTCTGCATTGGCTACGGTGAGTGAGATCTCAGATCTTTGACAAACTGGCTGGTTTTTCTAACATTTTGTTTTGGATCGATGTCTCCAGGTACAGCACTTTCTTCGTCTTGTATCCAACCGGAATCTCTGGCGAAGTTGGTCTCACCATGCTTGCTCTGTCTCACATGAAGGTTAGTCAGTAAAAAATCCAGTTTTGGAAGAAGCAAAATCTGGATTTGATCTCATCGATGACCTTTGGTTGTCGCAGTCCTCGAAGAAGTACTCGATCGAGATGCCCAACGCCTTCAACTTCGCGTTTTCATACTACTACACGTCCCTGCTCGTGCTTTTGCTCTACGTTCCAGGTATTTTACGATGAAAAAGAGCGCACTCTCATTCTTTGTGGCCTCTCTGTGTGGGTAGGTGTCCCTTTTCTCTACACGTACATGATCGGCCAGCGCAAGAAGAGCTTGGCCAGGACAAGCAAGAAAGTTGCCTAGAGCGCTCAAGCTTTTTGTCTGTGGTGTTCTAACTTCCATTTGTTTGAAAGCTCTATACCCACATTCTCACTTCCAAGGTAGGGTTTTTCCATGGCGCCGAGACGCGGCGGCGATGGCGGCAATGCTGGTGGCGAGCTGCCCAAGCGCCTCAAGACAGACGGCGCGATCCTGCAGACCATCAAGGACTTCGCCGAGGCAACGGCAAGAGCCGGCATCCGAGGTGAGAAGCGGAGCTTGAGCGATCTAGCCCTGGAGGAATCGTGTAGGGAGGTGGCGGAGCTGGGCAGCGGCGAGGTGAAGGAGGAGATCGAGAAGCTCGTTCTGTCCGTGACCAAGTCGATCCTCCAGGGCCAGGGCCTGGCTTACACGGTCCCGTCGCGGACGAGCGCCAACCAGCTCTA
This sequence comes from Selaginella moellendorffii, assembly GCF_000143415.4. Lineage (NCBI taxonomy): Eukaryota > Viridiplantae > Streptophyta > Lycopodiopsida > Selaginellales > Selaginellaceae > Selaginella > Selaginella moellendorffii. The sequence continues at coordinate 336,451 of NW_003314329.1, read as the reverse complement.
CGTCGAGGAGCTTGACAGGATCGTCCTCAAGGACAAGACCTCCATTCGCCCCTTCGCGAGCAGCTCCACCGTGAAGAAGACCGCCATCACCACCCGGATCCTGGAGCTCGTCCACCAGCTTTGCTCCAAGCAGATCCACGTTACCAAGCGCGATCTCTTCTACACGGACGTGAAGCTCTTCACCGAGCAGGCCCAGTCGGACACCGTCCTGGACGACGTCTCGTGCATGCTGGGCTGCACGAGAACCAGCCTCAACGTGGTAGCGTCGGAGAAAGGCGTGGTGGTGGGACGCCTGGTGTTCGTCGAGGACGGCGACCGGATCGACTGCACCAAGATGGGCGTCGGCGGCAAGGCCATCCCGCCCAACATCGACAAGATCCAGGACATGGAGAGCGACGCCCTCTTCATCCTCCTGGTGGAGAAGGACGCGGCCTTCATGCGCCTGGCGGAGGACCGCTTCTACAACCGGTTCCCGTGCGTGATCGTCACCGCGAAAGGCCAGCCGGACGTAGCGACTCGACTCTTTCTCCGCAAGATGAAGATGGAGCTGAGGCTTCCGGTGCTGGGCTTGGTGGACAGCGATCCTTACGGCCTCAAGATCTTGTCGGTCTACATGAGCGGCTCCAAGAACATGTCCTACGATAGCGCGAGCCTCACCACCCCGGATATCAAGTGGCTGGGAGTCCGGCCCTCGGACTTGGACAAGTACCGGATCCCGCAGCAGTGCCGGCTGCCCATGTCGGAGCTGGATGTCAAGACTGGACGGGATTTGCTGGAGGAAGATTTCATCAAGAAGGATCCTCGGTGGTACCAGGAGCTGGAACTCATGGTGAAGAACAAGGAGAAGGCCGAGATCCAGGCGCTGAGTAGCTTTGGCTTCCAGTATCTCTCGGAGGTTTATCTCCCCATGAAGCTCCAAGAGAGGGATTGGATTTGACACTCCTAGAAAGCGCTAGCTAGCTAAGTTGTGAGTTTTCCGCGAAGAGCCCTAGGAGGGAAAGAATCATGGCGCGAGGGGATCGAGACGAGGAGGCGCAGGCGCAGGCGCAAATGAGCCCCGACGAGGTGAATGCTCTCGTGGCGGAGGTTGTACGGCATATGTTGTTTAGGAACTTCCAGCAGCCGGGAGTTCCTGTGAGGCGGGAGGAGCTCAACCAGATCGTCACCCGGAGCTACAAGCAGCAAAGGGGGCTTTCGGGTGTGGTGATCGACAGGGTGCGCAAGAAGATCGCGAGCGTGTTTGGGATGGAGATGCACGAGCTCCACAAGTTACCGCGGCAACACAGTGCCCGAGGTGGTGGCGCTGGTTCCCAAGGAGGTAATGCCGTGTGTAGTGTACCACTCGCGCACAACTTGGAGTGCCCTCTCTCTCTCTCTCTCTCCTTTTCCTCTTCCTCGATCATTCACTCTCACTCACACTATGGCACTTGCAGTGAGTAGTGAGCCGGCACGGGAGTATTTCCTCAAGAGCACCGTCCCCCTGGAGGCTCGGCGGGAGTTTGTGGACGCTCCAAGTGCGGTGGCGCTGCGGGGCCTGGCGCTGGCCATCGTCTCGATAATTCATCTCTCCCCCGGGAGGAGTTGCAAGCAAGGTGGGTTCTCTCCATTTCGCTTGCTACTCGAAAGAATCATGTTCTTTCTCTCGGCAGAGGACTTGTGGCTTCACCTGGGGAAGCTGGGAATCGAGGAGGACGACGAGAAGCACCCGGTGTTTGGGAGCATCAAGCAGACCATGGAACTCCTCCAACGGCAGAGGTAAAGTGTGAGAGAGATTTCTCAGACTAGTGTGTGATTCTTTCTCGGCTCCAGACACTTCCACAAGGAGCGGAGCGAAGATGGTTTCGTCTACACGCTGGCCGAAAGGTCCCTGGAAGCAAATGTTGCGAAGAAGATCAGCACCTGGATACCCAAGGTATGTTTTGTGCTCTGCTCATTCATACACACGACAGGCTTTGGCGAGCAGAATCTAACGAGCGCTGCTGGTCTTGCAGTTTATGGAATGGGACATGTTCGCCCACGATAGTGACAGTGACGATAGCGATGACACTGCTGCTGCTCCCGCTGATACTGCTGCTGCTGCTACTGCTACTGCTGCCGCTTCGCAAGGTGCTGCTGCTAATGGCGATGGCGATGGCGATGAGGGCGACGAGGAGGAGGAGGAGGAGCACGGCCATGGCGACGAGGAAAGGGAGAGCTTAGAGTCAGAGTAGTGGCAACGTAACCACGACTAACGCGAACGCAGCCAGATTCTATACTGCTGTCTGTCTGGCCAGCTAAACAGGAGAGCTCCGTCCGCATCATCCAAAAGTTTGAAGCAAGCATTTTGTTCTAGGCCTAGACACGCACAGAAACATGAATGATCAACTTGGTTACATTCTAACAAGCTTTGCTTTGCTTCGAGCTCTTCAAAGAGAGAATATATGTACGCCTAGACAAGACAAGAGGAAGAACGAAGAGCTTATTTTATCACGCACTTCGTACTACTTAGAAGGAGAAAAACTGTGATCTCAACGTTTCCAAGCACAAAATCCTTGAAAGATTTACTTGTATCCCTTGCCAACCAGCTCAACGTCAAACAAGAGCACCGAGTTTGGAGGAATGACGCACGATTTACCTGCAACACCTTGTAACTTAAGTCGCTATTCAACCTCATTGAGTTTGGAGAGCTTCACCTCTACACCCAGCTCCTCTCTCGCCATAGCCAAGCTTGGGAGGAATTCTAAGCTTGCGCTTCCCTCCTGGGCTCACATAGACAAAGAGTTACTTATCAAACTGGTCGATCCATCCCGGGGACAAGATAAACACCTGTTAGCATCGGTGGCACATCACTTCCTCCCAAGATTCCCTCGTCCCATCCTCTGATCACCTACATGTCATGGCAAAACCCGTGAAGAAAAGACCAACCTCCGAGCGTATACGTACGTACCTGTCCTACACCCACGTTGAAGCTCAGTGGCTTTCCCCGCTTGTAGCTACTGTCAAATACGGTGCCATCTTCCAGCGTTCCAGTGTAGTGCACCTGTCTCAAGATAGATCTCTCAAGATTTCATACTAAAAGTTACTGGATGATCCCACCTTGATGAGAGCACCCTTGGCGATTGATTCGCCAGTCCCGACCATTGTGTCGCAGTACTCGAGCCCCGACGCGGATGTCGTGTACCCCTGTTGATCTTGAGCTGCAGCTGGTGTGGCGGCGGCGGTGGTAGCAGCCACCAGCGCCAGCAATGGTACCACCACTCCTCTCCTGCTCAACTTTGCTGTGATCGTCGTCTTGCTCATGGCTCTTGGATTGTTCCTTGAGCTGCTGCTAGCATACGCCCTGCTGCTGAGACGACGAGGCAACCCAATTCTGGTTGCCACGAAGCTACTCGCCAAATGCACGGTAGCAATGGTCGCCATTGCCTAGGGGGATTCAATCCCCTGTTTTTCTAGGTAAGGGCGCGCGAAGATTTTTCTTTCGCTTTTGTGGCTATGGCGATACTTCAACCCAATCCAAGTGCGCTGCTGCAAATGCTTCGTCCTGCGCGGAGCAGCAGCGTCGCGGTGGGAAATGCGAATGCAAATCCACCAATGCAGCAGCATCAGCAGCAGCAGCAGCAGTACGAGACCATGAGATTAGTGATGGGGCGACGGGAGGCATCGATGTTTGCATTGACGTCGTTGCTACTGAGCGGCGGAGTGAGATTGGCGGCAGCGGCGGAGGAAGAGGCGCCGCTGCAACAATTGCAAGAGACACAACAAGCAGAAGAGCTGCAACCGCAGCCGCAAGCGCAAGAATGCGAGTGGAAGGTGATGGAATCAGGGCTGAGTTTCTGCGACCTTGTCGTGGGCACAGGCACAGCACCAGTCAAAGGGAACGTAATTCGGGTGAGCGGAGCTTGCCTTCTAGCTTCGATTCAATCACAGCCATCGTGTTCTGTGCTCTTGTGCAGTTACACTACCAGGGGAGGAGAGAAGATGGGTTTGTTTTCGACAGCAGCTATGATCGGGGCGAGCCTTTCTCGTTTCAGCTCAACTCCGCGGGAGTGAGTTCTCGATTCAAATTCCTATGCTAGATCAAATAGGATACATGGTTCTATACAGGTGATGAAGGGGATCTATGAAGCAATCTTGGGCTCTGGCGATGAATTCCCACCAATGCGGCCAGGTATATATTAGGTTGTGTGATTGTGTGTTACACAGCATAAGCGCAGGAGGCAAGCGTAAAGTCCGTGTTCCACCGGAGCTTGGTTTTGGAAAGAACCCAGGAATGTGCCCCAGATTTTGGAGTGGTGAGTAACTATCAATAAACAATGGCTTTGCTTGATCAAAGTGGAATTTACAGGACCATGTACTGTACCAGCTAATTCTGTGCTCCTGTATGATTTAGAGTATTTGGGCTTGTGGAAATTTGAGGATGACACTCGCCCATTCCATTTGTTCACATAAAAATACACAAAATCCTAAATTCTACCTAGAATATTCTTATTAATTAGATGGTTTTCCCCTTAAATCATTTTATGTCATCTATCTTAAATGATTTTAAACAAGAATTTTATTTATTTATTTTTATATTTCAACACAACCATTGCTAATATTAGCCTTTTAGAATGTTTACCCATATTTTTTATAAAATAATATATTATGTATTTATGGTATAAATTTAATAATTTTATATATAAATTTATTCTAAGTTTAACTTTTCAAAAACTAATAGCTTAAATTAAATTTTTATCAATTATATATTTATGTCTATATTTAAAATTGAATATAGAACTTAAAGTTAAAAATACAGTAAAGTTCTTTTATCAGTTATCACTTTTACTCAAACTAAAATATTATTCTTTAGATCAATTTTATCAAATTTAACAAAGAAATTTTATTTTATAATTATTTTAATATTATATTTCATTAAATTTATTATATTTCATATTTTTATTGTAGTTTTACATTTCATTAAACACTTAAATTATAAAAAAATTATTTCTAATTGGCTTATCTAAATTTATCTTTAATTTTTAATATATAAAATACACTTTAAAATTACTATGTAGCCATAAAGATAACTTTAACTTTCTTTGCAAAATATAATTATAATATAAAAAAAGTTTTTGATAAAATTTATCAAATATTAAAGAAAAATCTTAATTTATAGTGTTGAAATAGAAAGCTTAAAAGTATGAACTTATGTTATAACTCTTAATAATGAAGCATATAGTTGGAGTTAGAGATTTATAATTTTTTAGTAGCCATATTGAAAAAATGTGATATATTACATACTACATATAATACATAGTTATTATATAAAGATGTGTGAGGGCCAAGTGTATGGCTACGATGCCGTATACTAATATTAGCGTAGTGGGATTTTGGTAGCCGTCGGATTGATTTCAATCCGGACCACTTGCTCCTATATATAAGTTTTTGGGCTAATTGATATGCACATTTCTGTATTCCCTTTTCATATTCCATGCACTCACATTGGTGGAGTGTAAGCAACCAAAGGGAACGACTTGAGAGACGATCTGTGGGGTTCAAATATAGAGGGAAAGGGCCCATGAACAAGAGTGCACCCCCTTAGAGGCGCGGGAAGCTCACCAGAGAGGTGAGCTGCCAACGGAAGAGAAAACGGGCTATGCGGAACGCAACGGACTCATTTATTACAAGCAAACGAGGGTGTATGTTCCAAAAGGGGAACTAAAGAAGGTGGCCTTAGAAGAGTGTCATGACGGACCTCTTGCGGGACACGGTGAAGTGCCCAAGACGATGGGCTTACTCAAAAGGAAGTACCATTGGCCAGATATGGCTAAGGACGTCCAAGACTATGTAAAGACATGTCCAACATGTCAGCAGGTAAAAGCCGTGACTAAGGCTAGTGGGGGCTTGTTGCAAAGCATCCCAATTCCAGATCGCCCGTAGAAATATCTTACTATGGACTTCATCACGGGACTCCCCCCAAGTGAGGGGTTTGATGCGATATTTGTGGTGGTGGACCGATTTTCGAAAATGGCACACTTCATACCCACCACAACGGAGGTGGATGCGGAAGGTGTGGCAAAGCTGTTCTTCGAACAAGTGGTTCGGGTGCGGGGAAGACTAGAAGAGATCATCTCAGATCGAGATAAGATCTTCACCAGTAGGTTCTGGAGGACTCTCCTGGAACAGTATCGCACCAAGTTGAAATTCAGCACAGCCTATCACCCACAGACAGGTATGGGGTATTGAGTCAAGTTGTTGGCACTAACACTTCTTGACAGACGGACAAACGGAAAGGGTGAATAGGCAGCTGGAGGATTATTTGCGATGCTATGTCTCGGGAGACCAGACCGATTGGGTAAGTCATTTGGGACTTGCGGAGATGTGTTATAAATCCACCACGCTTCCCTGCAAGTTCACGCCCTCGTGAACGGAAGCTAAGAGCCGCAGCTCTCCTGAGAGCCCCGCTCTCTTGACACCCTACCCCTCGGGTCGAGCCCAACGGGAGCAAACTGGACCAGCCAGATGTCAATCAACATGTGGTGTGATTCCCTTAGCCAACCAACAGAGTCGGAGCCCAACGGGAGCAAACTGGACCAGCCAGATGTCAATCAACATGTGGTGTGATTCCCTTAGCCAACCAACAGAGTCGGACCTGAGACCGCTCCGATACCAAATGTAAGCTCCTGAGTTTGGACTTCCCGGGAGATCACCCAGCCCAGTACTATTCAAACCCAAGGACGCTTAACTCCAACTATCCCAAGACCCTTAACCGATTGGAAAAGGGGGTGCACTCTTGTTCATGGGCCCTTTCCCTCTATATTTGAACCCCATGGATCGTCTCTCAAGTCGTTCCCTTTGGTTGCTTACATGGAGGTGAGGGGCACCTTTGATTGTCCCTAGGGAGTGCTTGGATTTGGAATTTCGGTTTAGATCTAGCTTTTGCATCGTCTAGATCTAGCTTTTTCCATTTCCTTTCTTTTTGTTCTTTCCTTTCAGGATTTTGGTTTAGATTTAGCATTTTGCATTGTCTAGACCTACCATTCCTTCCAGCTTTTTATCATTTCTCTTCTTTTGCTCTTTCTTTTTCATTCATCTTCATGGCAAATCAACAATCTCCTCCTTTGACTTTAAAGTAGCAGTTGGTTCAATTGCGTGATGTTATGTGTTTGCAATTAAACAATCAAACTCAATTGATGGCGGCATTCATAGCCCGCGGTCTAACTCCTCCTACTCTTGGTGCCAATCCTCGCGTTCGGCCAGAGTTTTTTCGTGGGAATCCTGGGGATGATGTGTACCATTGGTTCGATTACTTCATGATGATTGCCATATATCATTCTTGGGATGATGCTCGACGTTTGCATGAGTTCCCCACGTGTCTCCAAGGGATGGCGTTGCAGTGGTACAATGGATTGAGCGCAGCCACTTGTGGGGATTAGAGTGTTCTTCCAGGAGCTAGGAATGTTGTGGCCAGCACTTCGTCAAGATCTTGTCAGACTTATGCATGCACTTGCTCTTGCCACCCTTGACAATACTCTTCGTTTGGCACAATGTTATGAGACGTTGCCTCTTCCACTTCTCGTTGCACGTCCTTCAGCTCCACTTCCTATGAGTGATGGTCCTGTTCCAATAGAGGTTGATGCTGCTACTACTCGAGTCCAAGGACAAGGGCAAGGACATGGTCATGGCCATGATGTTCGTTGCTGAGCGTGTGATGAAGTTGGTCATACTTATTGGCGTTGTCAGCGCTTTCCAAATTGGCGACCTCCACTTCCTAGGTGGAGACCTTGGCGTCAGCAACGTCCCATTAGTGTTGCTACGGTGGAAGGTTTGGACACCAAGGTGCATCCGGGAAACGAAGAGTCATGCAAGTAACAAAGGGACCTTGCACAAATAAGTTAGTGACCCCTCAATCTTTCTTTCGAGAGTATTATCAAGGGGTTCACTTGGCACCAATTTATCCAGTGTTTACTTTCCAAGCTCGTTTTTATAACAAGAGGTCTCTTATTATTCTCTCCATGTTGGTTGATATAGGTTCGAGTTTATCTTCTATTGCTCGACCTGTTACCACACATTGTCGTTTACACTTGCGTCGTGCAGCGGATCCAGTTTTCATTCTTTATGGCAACAGCTGTACACATGCATGTGCACGAGATGAGGTGGACCTGGTTGTGCGTATGAGCGATCTCGAGCTTGAGTTCCAGTCGTTGCAAGTGGTGCCGAGTCAAGCTTTTGACCTCATTTTTGGTATGCATTGGTTGCAATGCAATCATGCCAAGTTTGACTTTGAGGCTTCTCCCCCTTATCTCATACTTATGTTTCATCCATTCCTCTCACTTCCGTACCTCTTCGTCCTTCTACTTCTAATTTTTCTTCCATTACTTTTATTCCCCCACTATTTCCTCCTATGTTTCCATCTTGTTCTGCTCTTCCCTTTTCCAATCCCTCTGATGATCTTTGTGTTGCAGCTGTTGACCGGCTCATGAAGGAGTATTCTAATCTCTTTGAATTTGATTTATCGTTTAGGGCCAAGATTGCCACATGTCATCCGATTCTAACCGGGGATGCTCGTCCAATCAAGGTTCCTGTTCGTCATCGCTCACCCAAGGAGATCAAGATTTTACATGCAAACGTCAAGGAGATGTTGGAGAAGGGTGTTATTCGGAAGTCGCAGAGCCCTTGGGCATGTGAACCTCATCTTATGATGAAGCCTGATGGGAGTATTTGTTTTTGCATCGACTATCGTTCGTTAAATGAAGTGACGATCCCGGATGTGTACCCTCTTCCTCACACTACTGATCTTTTGGATCGTCTAGGGTGAAGTCGTTAATTCACCAAGCTCGATCTTGCTTCTGGGTACTGGCAAGTACCGATGGCCGACTGCTGACTTCATTGATGATGTCTTGATTCACTCGGAGGGGACGTGGGAGGAGCACATTCGTGATGTGTGTAAAGTGTTGGATCAGCTACGGGACGTTGGTTTAAAACTGAAGCGGTCGAAGTGCATATTTGGGTCCAAGAACACAACTTATCTTGGGTACCATATTTCTCGTAAAGGTTTGCAAGTTGATCTTCACAAACTTGTAGCCATTCTAAAGTTCCCTACTCTGAAGTGTGTGAATGATGTGCAGTGCTTTCTGGGCAAGGTGCAATATCTCAGTCATTATGTGGATCATCTTTCTGATCACACTTCACCGTTGCGAACGTTGCTGAAGTCATCAACGTCATCTTTCATCTGGTCTTCAGATTGTGAGTGGGCATTTGTGGATCTTAAAGAGCTCTTGACGACTCCTCTGGTTTTAGCATATCCTGACTACACTCAACCTTCTATTTTGCATGTAGATGCTTCTGATATTGGTCTTGGAGGTGTGCTAATGCAAGAAAGCCTGAGTGTGCCTGGTTAGCGTCATCCCATTACATATATAAGCCATATGTTACAACCAGCAGAGGTGAACTACTCCACGACAGAGAAGGAGTGTTTAGCGGCAATTTGGGGTTTTGAGAAACTTCATGCATATCTACATGGTTCTCGAACGTTACTTGAAGGTGACCATGCTGCCGTTACTTCATTATTGAAGTGGAAGAACTTGGTTGGTCGTACTACTCGGTGGGCTTTGAAGCTTCAAATATATAATTTTGATATTGTTCATCGCCTAGGGAGTTCTATGGCTGATGCTGATGCCCTTTCTTGAACTCCTCTTCCTTCTCCACTCTCTTCTCATGTTTCTAATGAGCCTATTGTTCCAGCATCTATGGATTTTCTAGACGAGGATTTTATGCCATCGACGGTTGCTATACTTGATGTTCAATGTCCACAAGGCACAGAGCAAGATCTACCTTCTCTTGATGAGGTTCGCAAGGCTCAAAAGATTGAGCCATGGATTCGAAAGCTTCGAGATGCATTTGAGAATTCTGCATCATTTGCTGATGACTTGCCTTTTCAGCATTTACATTCTCAATATCGTCTTGAAGACGGTCTTCTTTATTTTGTGGGAACGGATCCTGATGATTATTTACGGCTGGTGGTGCCTTCTATCTTTATTCCGTGGTTTCTCCATGCCTACCATGATTCTCCTGTTTTAGGTGGGCATATGGGACATCGTCATGTGACCGAGAAGCTGCGCAGGTCTTTCTATTAGCCAGAGATGCGACGTGATATTATCCAGTATGTGCGTAGCTGCGTTTGATGCCAAGCTCGTAATACTCCCCCTTGTGCTGCGGAAGGACGGTTGGAGTCAATTGCAGTTTCCTGTTCGTTTGAGTTGGTGGCATTTGATCTTATAGGACCTTTTCCATGGTCGACTGTTAGTAATGAGTATGTTATTATTGCTTCTGACTACTTGACTCATTGGGTGGAAGTTGGTGCTCTTACTAGTGCCTCGGCAACTGCTGTTGGATACTTCCTCCTCAATCGAGTGGTGTTCTAGCATTCTTGTCTAGAGCGGATTCTTTCGGATAATGGTCCTGCATTTATGGCTGAGGCATTTCATGTTTTGACATCTCGGTTGGGGATATGCCACACTTTCACGAGTGCTTATCATCCACAATCAAATGGTCTGGTGGAACGACTCGTTCGGACATTCAAAGGGATGATTGCAAAGTATGTGAACTTTCAACATTCAGATTGGGATGGTTATTTGCCATCTCTTTAGTATGCCTATGTCATAGAGGTGCAGAATTCTGTTGGTGCTTCACCATATAAACTCCTAAATGGTCATAATCCAATATTACTAACAGAGTTGGGTGATTGCCACGAGCTCTCGATGCTAAGTCATGGGATCAATATTTGACGAGCATTCTTCCACTTGTCCGAACAAAGTCTACCAAACACTTAGGCCGCGTACAAGTGGGACAATAATGGCACTACAACTCCCATCATCGTCCACCTACGAAGTACAAAGTGGATGATTTGGTGTTAGTCCATTTTCCCCATCTTATAGTACGTGGTTTATTTAAAGGGCTCCTTGCATAATGGAAAGGACCGTATCGGGTGTTGCGGCAAGTTGGACCACAAGTTTATGAGGTTTGGCATGACGTCCACCAGGCCAATCCTCCGGAGATTGTGCATGTGCAGCGGTTGAAACGCTTTATTCAAAGGGATCAAGAGCAATTAATGCCATCTACAGATCCACCGATGCCTCCTCCTGACGTTCCTCCAGATCTCAGCCTGTCTACAAGAGAACCCTAACAGCCTTCCATTATTCCGAGAGGAGGGGATGATGTGAGGGCCAAGTGTACGGCTACGATGCCATATACTAATATTAACGTAATGGGATTTTGGTAGCCATTGAATTTGTTTCAATCCGGACCACTTGCTCCTGTATATAAGCTAGGGTTTTTGGGCTAATTGATATGCACATTTCTGTATTCCCTTTCCATATTCTATGCACTCACAGATGGTGTTTATGTGTTTTTCATTTTAATAATAAATAATAAATAGTTTTTCATGTTTTTTTTTACATAGTTTATGTGTTTTGAAAAAACATAAAAGTACCATTAAAAATATCTTTTAATTCTCTAAATAAATATAGAGCTTGAGCTTGTTACAAATTGGCTTTGCATAGAAGTATGCTCTTTGTATAAAATCTAGTTGGTGAATTAAAGCAAGTGTTCTAACCTGTTACATCTTTTTCCAATTTATAACACCTGCACCAAAGTTGCCCAAGAGCTGATAGATTTCTTGAGAGTAATACAAATCATCAGAAGAGCAAAAGTGAGGAGGGGTCTCATACTTCTTGTTGGGCACTGCAAGACTACCAAAACAGAATATAAGTAGATAGATAGATAGATACTCCCTCTCCCAATTCCACTTCTTTTCTTTGAGCTTTCATAAAAAGCTCTACTGGTTATGAAGATGGTAGAGTCCAACTGAAGATTGCAGCAACATGAAGAAGAGTTCATTGAGATTCATCTATCTCCTACTAGGCAAAAGTATTTAGTATTTAGTTAAATTATGTGACAGGGCACTTGAAGTGGATCACTGAGCGTATTGATTTCTGAGGTTGTTTGGCGTAAGTTTGGTGATTTTCTACTGACCTGTATGCACAGGGCAACTCAGCTGTAGTTCATGTTTATGAAGGTACACCACATCACTTCTATGACTTCTACGTTCTTCCAGGGAGCACTCTACACAGACGAGAGGTTCAAGCGAAAGCCATCTCGCGGCGGTGATTCAACCCCGCACTGTGTTCTTCGTTGAATGGCGAGATGAGACAGCTCCAGAGCAGAGGAATAGCCCTCTTTATGCGGCGTGCGATCGTGAATCTCGCTTTCGAATTCCTGCTTGAGAACGCGAGGAGGACGGAGGATCCTGGAAATCACAGCCCCTACCCCGATCGAGGCATTGTTTAGCCAGATCGTGCTCGAATTAGAAAGAAATTCGAATATTCGCAACGCGCCATGGATGATCTTGGCCAGTCTCCACACCGGCGTCAGATGGGATCTCTCGTGAGCACGACGGGCGTCGTCCATTTTCACATCTCTCAGCCTCTTTAAGTAAGCCGCCAACCAGCATTCTCATCATCGATGTTTCAATTGATCTTGTCCAAGGTCTGGAACTACAAGACGAGAAGGTGCATGTTCATAGGAGTATCCCTGGATCGTAAGTGCTAGCGACGATCAAGCCATCAGGATTTGGAACTAGCAGTCCCGGACGTGCTGACGGGACACAATCACTACGGCTTCGTTTCACGTCAAGGACGATCTCATGGTGTTTGCGTCGCTGAGACGGTCTCTCCAGCCGAGGATCTTCACAGAATTCTGAGACTCACGCAGATGAACAGCTAACGTTTTGGTGGTGACGATGCGGTGGTCAAGTATGTTCTCGAGGGGCATGACAGGGCTGCTTTCCATCCAAGCTTGCCGCTAGTTGTCTCTGGTGCTGACGATCGACAAGTAAAGCTGTGGAGGATAAATGTTAATATGTGGACTTGTTCTTTTGTTCTAGTTTCTAAACGCTTGCATTGGTTCCAGAAACAGGCTTGGGAGGTTGGTCACACCAACAACGTTTCCTGTGTCATGTTCCACACTGCCGGGACATCAAACTCGAGTCTGGGACTTGTCCAAGCGTTCTGCCGTACAAACTTTCAGGAGGGACCCGAGATGAACTTTCTTGCGACAGGACAGGGCAGTGGAATTATCGTCTTCAAGCTCGAAAGAGAGAGGCCGGCTTATACAATCAGTGCGGGGGTGCTGTATTACGTCAAAGAAAAGGCTTTGAGGACTTACGACTTTGCCACTTCAGAGGACACATCACTGATAAACATTCGAAGAGCGGAGCTGAATCAGAGAAGATTGTCTTGCAATCCAGCGGAGAACGCCGTGCTTTTATGCTCGGCCCGTCACAACAGTACGTACAAATCCCGAGAAGTAATGACACTTCGGCCGAAGAAAGCCAGCGGGTCGTGGGGTGTTTCGTGCCCCGCAACCGCTTTGCCAAGGCGCACGGCTTGATTCTAGTCAAGAATCTGAGGAACGACGTCTCCAAGAGAGTCGAGGCTCCATCGGCGACAGTTGACGCCATCTTCTATGCGGGGACCGGATCTTAGAGCCTTCGACAGTGCAATGCGCCTTCTCACTCGGCAACTCGGGATCAAAAACTTCGCGCCGGTTTTTTGCGACCTCCAGAGCTCGCTCGAGGCCCTCAAGCAGATTGATCGGATGGTCTTTAGAATCGCCCTCGAGATCACGCGAGCATCTTGACGTATGCCCTCGAGAAAGGCTGGTCGGACTCGCCGCCTCCAAACGTCCGCAACGGTCCAGCGCTCATCTACAAGCTCACCACCGAAGGTACCGCTCCACACCGTCCCGGTGGACAGCCGCACAGAGGTGATCGGCAAGAGCAAGACCTGGCATCCCAAAACAGAAAGATGCAATCTAAAACATTATATGAAAGCGTAGCTGCTCGTGCCAGATGTGCCGCGAGAAGTCATGATCGAGGTCTTCACCCGCCAAACAAATATCACAAATATCCTCGAGACACTGTGAATAATCACCAAAATCTTCGCAGATCGAAGCGCCGTGATCGGGAAATTTTTATTCTTTCTTTGTGCTTTCACTGTTATTTAATTTTAGCTATGGAATGAATATTGTTTCAAGAGAATCATGAGAGAAATGGGCTTCTAACGCCCAGAATCTGAAATGAAAAGCGATTCTTGAAACTCTGGTGCGCGAGTTGCTCCAATGCGCATTTCTTCGAAGTTTTCAAGGGGAAAATAGCGATTCCATTCCTGCGATTATCAGGTACAGACGAGGAAGCTAGGAAGCTAAGAATTTACAAGCGAGAGTGATTATCAGTAGCCTAGAAAAGAAGAGGAATCTCAAGTTCTATTCCAACATGAGGAAAGAATTCACAGGTAGAAGCGGTAGCGAAACCTCACATCACGCTGCCTTGGCCGTTTTGGTTGGCTGCCTTGGCTCCTACTTCTGCTCGCCAACAGCAGCAGCCAGAAACAACGGTGGCAGATAATACATTTTTTTCATCATCAAACCTCTTGTGCTTGTGCTCCCAGCCAGAGCTGGTCCGCTGATTTTCTTTGAATGAGAGCTACAAAATCTCTACCTCCACGTACCAGGGAGAAAAGGAAACCAGCGACAGCACTGAGAAAGCAAAACCAGGGAGAAAAAGAAAGTAGCGAGAGCACTGAGAAAGCAAAACCAGGGAGAGAAGAGAGGGGCTGGGGCTGGGGCTTTTAGATGACGAGTATTGTATATTCGCTCCAGCGTGTGTCGTCTTGTGTGAGATGGGAGACAACGAGAATTGGCGTGTGCTGCGTCACAAGGGAGGAATTAATCCGGGGTATAATGCAACAAAAAAAGAAGATGTTTCTGGAAGGATTCCAAAGAATTCTGAAAGACACTCGCGGTGGCTTCTGCATATGCCCATTCGCGCTATCTTGTTTGAATCTTTGGTGATGGTAGAATCCACGAACTTTGGGAATGGCGCACAATCCTCCCCCGCTTAATGACCAGCACACAGCATCCACCACCGCCAAGTCACAAACGCTGCAAATCTGCCCGGCCACCTCCGGCACGAACCGCACAGCGCAGCAGGGGCACGACACCGCCCGCGTAGATGGGCGTAAACGTTGCTCCCCACACCACAAACGGGTTCCTCTCCGTCGTTCTCGCACGCCTGGAGGACCTGCTTCGAATTGGCGATCCCGGCCTGGTTTGGATTCATGTCTCGCAATCGCCTCACCAGGAGACAACGAGAATTGGAGTGTGCAGGGGGGATTAAAGCAAAATGAAGTTGTAAATATTCCAAGGGACCTTCAAACAGACGGAGATCCTATCTTTTAGAATTCTAAGTATCCGCTGGGTTTACCCATGCATCTGAATTGGCAGCAGCTTCGATGGCGCTAGTGCCTTGTTCGTCGTTCATTCCTCGCGGGCTCCTTTCTCTCCCGCCATTGCGCAAATCCCTGAGAAGGCCGAAGTCGAAAGCGATTGTATTGGGTGCGTCAATGTCGGAGGATGGGCAATCTCGTACTTGCAAGAAGCAAGATGCAACAAAGAAGAAGAAAGCAGAGCGCACAACATATTTGTTCGCTGCTGTTGCCTCAAGCACATTGATTGGTGGTCTCAGCATTGGAGCTGCGTGTTACAGATTCGTGTGGCAAATGCAGGAGGTATGTGAACTCTGACACACACAGGCTTGATCACAAAAGAGAATCTTTAACTATGTTCAGAAAGGCAGCAGTGAATTGCCTGCTCTGGAAATCCTTGGTACCGTGTCTTTGGCATTAGGTGCAGCTGTGAGTATGTTCAAAGCTGCTGTTCAAGATTGATTTTATTCTGTTTCTCAGGTGGGCATGGAGTTTTGGGCTAGATGGGCACACAAAGCGCTATGGCACTCTTGCTTGTGGAGCATGCACAAGGTAACGCACAAACAAATTTTCGGACAGTTAAATTGCCACGAGTCTCTCTACAACAGTCTCATCATCTCCCTCGCCAAGGTCCATTTGAGGTCAACGATGTTTTTGCCATTGTGAACGCAGTCCCCGCGATAGCTCTCATGTCTTACGGATTCTCCCACGAAGGACTCCTTCCTGGCCTGTGCTTTGGAGCAGTAAGTAATAGAAGCATTTCTTGTAACTTTGAAAATATTGCATATCACGTCAGGGCCTGGGCATCACCATCTTCGGGATGGCCTACATGTTTGTTCACGACGGCCTGGTGCACCAACGGTTTTCAGTTGGCCCACTGGCCGATGTGCCATATTTTCGGAAGGTAGCTGCTGCTCACCAGGTTTGTCCATAAATCATTCAGCTCTAGATTTACCATCAAACCTTCCACTCAGATTCACCATGCCAATCTGTTTGATGGCGTTCCGTACGGTTTGTTCCTGGGGCTAAAGGTGAGCGAGAGACTGGAAACCAAACTTTTGACGGATTCATGGCCCTGATAGGAGCTGGAAGCCGTTGGTGGAGAATTGGAGCTGGAGAAGCTGGTGTCAAGTCGTCACCATAAAAAATAATAGATTGTAGCAACGAAAAAGATTTTTTTATTATTACTTTATAGAAAAAGCGACTGCAAATCAACCCTATGTGTTAAAGCTGACACCGGGTCTTCAAACTATCGTACATGGAAAACGTGCGTTTTTCTAAGAACATCCTGGCGGGTGGGCCGCATTAATGAATGAAATGGCCCACAACCCAATGTCATATCGAGAAAAAGACTCTGTCCTAGCAAGATTTGTACGCAGCTCGGACCAAACCACGGACTTTGTAACCCTGTAGGAGGAGGAAGGAAGAGCAGTGTCCCACGCCCCGCGCACGTCCATCTCGGGTCGCTCCCTTGTTTGTGAGGAGGCTTTCTAAAACGTATCGCTGCAAGGCGGTCGCTTGCAACTTGAATGAAAAGAGTAGCTGCGGCTTGAAGAGGGAGAAGAAGGAGCAGATGTTTGCCAGTACCACGACCCCGCATGGGCTTGTTCGAAGAGTGGCAACAACCAGTACTGGGCCGAATGTGAAGAGCAGGAAGCTGCTATGCGGGAAGAAGAGCGAGAAGATGATTGTCAGTACCACGGCTCCGCCCCCGCTTGTACGAAGTGTGAAGAATGTAACAACGACAAGTACCGGACCGGGATTCAAAGTCAATGCATTGGGCTTGCTCCTGGGGACGTGTTTGCTCTTGCAAGCAAACCATGCTGGAGCTCTGGACATCGAGACTGCTCAAAAAACATGGAAATGTCTTCTGGGTGGATGCAGGTGCTGTTGTGCTCCCCTCCTCATTTGCTGGGTTCCACTGTTTATTTTGAATCCACCTGATCTCATAGTTGTGCATGTTCTTCAGATCCGAGCTGGTTCGATGCGTGGGAGATCCTTCATGCGCTGCCAATTTAGTTTGTCTGGAAACTTGCAGCCCAGGAGACTTGAATTGCCAGGTATTATTTGATTTAAAGTTGCTCACTCTGTTTCTGTTCTCTCATTTTGTATCGGAACATAGGTCAGATGCGGAGACATTTTCCAGAACAAGGCCGTAGAGGAATTCAACACATGCCTCCTGAGCAAAAAAAAGTGCATCCCTCAAAGTGCCAACGACGGCTCCTACCCGGTACCTCCAGACTGCGCTTTGGTGGAAAAGTTCAACACCCAAGACTTCACAGGCACATGGTATATCACCAGCGGTCTCAACCCCCTGTTCGATCTCTACGATTGCCAAGTCCATGAGTTCTCGGCCAGTCCCCACAAGCTCACCGGAAAACTGACGTGGAGGGTGACCACCCCCGACGGCGGTTTCATCACACGCAACGCGATGCAAAATTTCGTGCAGAAGAATCCCAAACGCCCGGGTGTGCTGTCCAATCATGACAACGAGTACCTCAATTACAAAGACGATTGGTGAGTGTTTCGCAAGCTTCCAAAGCTTCGGTGTGTGTAGGTCCGGTGTGCGATTGCCAACATAGCTGCGAATCCTATATGAAAAATTGACGGATTGATTGGTGCAGGTTCATCATCTCCGCCCGGCTCAACAACCAACCGGATGACTACGTGTTCGTGTACTACAATGGGTCCAACGATGCATGGGACGGCTATGGTGGGGCCGTCGTCTACACACGGAGTTCAAGCCTCCCCAAGTCCAATTTCCCAGAGCTGCGGCTTGCTGCTGCTAAAGTCGGCTTGGATTTTGACAACTTCAAGATGACTGACAACAGTTGCGGCCCGCAGCCATCTTTGTTTGCTAGAGTCCACAAGAGATTGTTTGAAGGAGAGAGAGCTCTTGCTACAAACCGTAATAGTTCTAGCTAGTCATTTATCCTCTGTGTTTTTATAAAGATATGAGAACAATCAATGTAGCATAACCTTACATCCCTATGTATGCACTTGCTACGCTAGATCAGACATAAGCTCCAGGGAGAATTTTCGTGGAACTGAAAAAAAGCAAGCAAATGTTGCGAACTAGATAATGACACCATCTTTCTACGTTTACTAAAGTATATTTTGCCACCATTGTCTACTATAGGAATCAAATCTCACATTTCTACTCATAATATTTGAACCCAATAGCCATATATATAAATGGGCATCCAGTAACTCATCCTAGATTAGTTTAAGGTTTGACTAAAGAAGTGTTCAATTATTTTCTATTGTCTTTATTAATAGTTTTTCATCATTTTCCCTTCTCTCTTAATATTATATAGAAAATAATTTTGGCATTGAATTGAATATCATGACCAAAATAGCATTATATAATGGATATTTTGAGAGGCTAACATTTAAATATTTGCAAAAAATTAATATTTGACATACATAAATATATATTTAATATGTATTAACTTCACCCTTTTAACTCCACTTTGGGGCTTAGGGATTTATGCCTCATAATTAGATGCAAAAGCTTAAATGAAGTGCTTCCTATGGCATAAGACATTGCAAAATGAAAGAACATGATACAAATATAATAATACTAATTGAAAAATATATATAAAACCTCTTATACTAAAACTATATCTATCCTCATTGTCATATTCTAAAACCACATATATTATGGTTTGTTTCTCCAAAACTAAACCATCTATCCAATAAGTGGTAATTTTATAACAACATTTTAGCATCTTTAGGATGCCTCAAAATATAAAGGAACACCATCCTTTAATATCCTTTTTTTAATTCCCATCAAATCCTTCCATACACATTAGTGCTCGCTAAAACTGCCACTAGGTTAGGGCCCAAAAACCTATCTATTAAGTTTCACTAACTTCTAAGATTTCCTTACCACGTAACCATGCTCTTGATTATTTAGCAAAAGGATTATTCCGGTATTATGAAAGGCAAGTTGAAGAGTGATTGTTGGTTGCTTTGCAACTAATGATTGCTTGTAGAATGATGCAACTCGAGGAGAACTTCAAGATCACTTTATAATAACATTTTGAAACACTATGGACCAATATGAACTTTATAGCTATTTTCCCCACCTTTTGCCACTAAGGTGGCTCAACCTTATGGCTAGAGTGAGATTTTATAAGTTATATAAGATATCCTTTGGATTGGGAGTATTAACCATTTGATGTCCTAGAAGAGCTAGAGTTTATTCTTAAACACTTCACTAAGTCACCTCATTTTTCCATCAATATATTTGGATTTCATAATGTTGGAATCACTATTTATGGAATTAGTGAGGAGGCTAGCCATCTAGCTTGTCGCCCTAGTTCATGTCTCCTATATCATTATCTAACATATGGGTATAACCTTCTTTGCTCACACTAACTTTTCTTAGCCACACTTGTTCCCCTAGAGTCTTCCCTTTGCCATAAGGACTTATTAAACTCTGGGAAATGATTGCTTTAGTCTTTTACTCTCAAACTTGGACTCAGTTTCGGTTTTGGATTTAGATTCAAATTCGGACCTAGTCTTGGATTTGATGTCAAACTTGGTCTCAACACTTCCATAAGTTAATAATTCTTTGTTTGAGCTTTTGGTTTAAATGTATTACACTTATTAAACTTCTGCTTCAACCACTACCACATGGCATATATTTAGCTCTATTTTGGGACTTAGGGATTTTAGTCTTATATATATCTCTCTCTACTCTTTTTAAGAAGACTGATCCTTTGAATTTTTTTATCTAGCACTTCACTAGCATTTTTAACAATATTGATCTGGAACATACTACTATTAATAATTTGCAACAATTATGTTAAAACTTTGAATTTACATCTATTTGCATTCCAAATGGTTGCCATCAATATTTTGTGGGATGATAGAACTCTTAAGGAAGCCTTTATGATGATATAAAAAATTTTATGCATATGGTGGAGGAGAGCTCCACTTCATCGGCAGTAATGAGACAACACAGGTTTAGGTTTTTTATAACAATTATTGATCTTGTATAAACAACCAAAGAGAAAGGCTTGAGAAATGGTTTATTGTGATTAAAATATTTGAATTTTTTTCCAAGGATGTTAAAATATATAGAGTTAAATATCTTTTAGATTAGATACCTAGGTGTATTTGAACTTCTTAGAAAGTCATTTAACCTAGTACTATTTAAACCAAGAATCTAAGTATCTCAAGACCCTCAACTAATTGGAAAAGAGGTGCACTCTAAGCCCTTTCCCTCTATATTTGAACCTTATATATCATCTCTTGAGTTGTTTTTTTTAGTTGCTTATATTATGCTGTTCATGGGAAATGTCTAAGCTAAATAATTTCCCAAAAAGTTTAAACTCAAAATTTTATATTTTATTGTTTACTGTTACAATTTTTTTCAGGAATATTAATTTACTATCATCAAATTAATAGTTCCAATGGTGATTAGAGCCACCCATCAATAGCATTATGATAATTATTTTTAAGAATATAAATTTGCTATTAAATCAATAGTTCTAATAAAGATTGGATCCACCCATTAATAATATCTGTTAAAGAAGAAGAAGAAATCTGATATACTATAGGTGTACGTCCATATTAATCTCATGATTTAATATGGGCATGAGTCCATGTCAATCTTGAATGCTCATCAACCCAATAATTTCAATCTCCATTAAAACTGTTAAGACTAAAGAGAAAGACTTGAAAAATGGTTTAGTAGGATTAAATTATATAAATTTCCTTTTCCAAAAATATATGAAATTCAGTGTCTTTCAGCTTTTCCCATATTACGACAATCCTAAGGGGTGTGTTTAGAGAGTGGGGCAAATTGTGGCTTGGACCACCAAATGTCAATTTTAATTTGTAATGTAGAGTTGATATCAAATATAAATTCTATATATCCAAAAACCTTTAATCAATTGAAAAGGAGAGTACACTTTTGTTCATGGGCCTTTTTTTTATATTTGAATTCTAATGGATCATTTATTAAGTAATTTTCTTTGGTTTCTTATAAATCATTTTAAAAAATGTCACTTTGTTATCAAACCAATAATTTTAATGGAGATTGGAACCACTCATTAATAATGTCTTTTTGAAAAAGAAGAAATCTAAGCATGGGTCCATATTAACCTTGTAATCTAATTTAATATGGGCTTGGGTCCATGTTAATCCTGAATACTTATCTATGTGGCTAGGTCCACCATGGATTTGGATTTTCAAATGAAAAATGAACAATTCTGGATATTTTATAATATACTACCACTCACATATGCTATAGTTACTGTGTAGAAAAGGAAAAGGAGAAAGAAGAAATATGTATAAATCTAATCTTCGGCCAAAGAAAATGAAAAAGGGTAAAATAAGCTGAGACTTTCTCCAAAGTGGGAGAATATTCGTTGGAACCATTTACGTTCTTACTTTCAAAACAACAACATATGTGCCGGCAAGGTGAGTGAGAAACACTGCCATAGCAAGTCCAAGCCCCAGAATCATAATTGAACTTCAGAGTTTTCAATCGTTGCATTAAATCCCAGTAGCACCAAGAAAGCGTGGATGATTCTTCCTCCACCGGACACATGGCAAGGCAGTACCTTCTTGGGGCATTTGGGAAATCAGTGACAGTCTTCGACAGTCATGCAAATCAATGGAGCACCATGGCACCGAGATCGAGCGCAATGCTGTGTCCTGGAGGGTCAGCTCTACGTCAGGGGTGGCAACCATAAGGGTGAGGAACCAAACGCTGAGGTATACAATCCAATGGAGGATCTGGGATCCTCTCCCATCGTCACCATCACTGGAGACCATAGCCGTTCCCATGGCCCTCGTTGTCGATCGCAACAAGATGGTTGTGAGCTCAAGTGATGGTGTAGGAGCAACTCCACACAAGATCATTCCTGGGAAGTGGCAAGACATCCTTGGATTGCAAGGGCACCCCTGCTTTGTGCACTCCAACCGGATCTACAAAGCCGACAGGGCTGAATCGTTGTTGCGAAGATACGAACGTGCCAAGAAGCCATGGGAGGCACTCCAGCTGACGAACGCTTCTTCCAGCGATGACAAGATTTTGTTCCGTGTTGTGAGTTGCTAGAAGAACATCTGGGCAATTTCGAAGAATTCCAAAGTTGTGACAGTGATCCAACCGTCGAGGGTTGCTTGGAAGCCAAGGTCGTGGTGGCTTACAAGCTCAGCGTGCCTTTCAGCAGCGATCCAATAGTCTTAGACGTAGAGGTTTTCAAGCTTGATGGAAAGATACAAGGCTGATTGTCTAAATTCATCTAACTAAAACTGTCACAAAGCTAAATTGGTATTACTTTTCTAAGGTGTTCGACAGCCACCCACCAAAAGGTGAATTAAGATGAAGGAGAATCTCTTTGGCTTCCAAATATGTTAGTGCTAACTTCTGCAAGAAAATAAAAAAGATAAGAAGCTGTGAGTCAGAAGACTAGGATGCTTTACTTTGCACTCCAAGTAGTTGCTGCAAGCCAAGCCAGGGAAGAAATGCGTCAACAGGTGTCTAAATGATCTCCCCAATGACTTCCTGAGGAAGAAAAACGAAAGCTTTTCAGTATGGAGTGATCTTCTTCTTTGTCTAACCTGTTGAGCTTTGATTCTGTAGCTGGCAACAACGCTCCTTTGCCCGCAGCACCTTGCTTCCTTCCCGTTGTTCCAATGACAACCTCGTGGGAGCCGGACGAGTCCCAGCTGATCGAATATCTAAACAGGGAACGATAGCATCACATATGCTGCCTCGGAGTGAAAGCCAAACCCGCAGGCCAATCCACTTGGATAGAGCATGTAATCCTCCGGAGGTGTTGGTGCCAGCCAAATCACTGGCTGCATACGAAGATTACAAAAGCACTTCACAAAGTCTTACCTGGTTGAGTCTGTAGGGAGCTTCTAGATTCCGTGCCACTGAGCACAGCCGGCCGAAAGTAGCTCTTTGCAGGGCCTCTATGCACGCCAGGTCGGAAACCAGTGGCGATGCTTTCGTGCTCCTAGCAACAGTAATCGTCGAGATGTATACTGGTTCGTTGAGGAACAAGGACAAGAGAGCTCCTACAAACAGTGTTTGATCCAGGAGCCATAGGGATGGAGGAAATCCAGACTCACCTTGAACTCCCAAAACGTTCCATCTTGCGATCTTGTCGCTACAACTCATAGAAAAAGTGGCATCTCCCCGGCCAGGCTTTCGCCTAAGCATGCCCGTTGTCTGCAGGCTTTGTTCCGAGTGAACTTGTGTAGACACCAGCTTTGCCCCCGTCGTGCAGCAAAATTCAGTGTGATCGTCTTCTCCGGCGCCAGGATCAACTCCTAAGATGCATGCGTCTCCACCTATCAAGTAGAAAGAACCGGGTGATCAAAGATCTATAGTATGGAAGAACCGGATGATCAAAGATCTATAGTATAGAAGAACCAGATGATCAAAGAAATAGAGTGGAAGAACCGGATGATCAAAGAGATAGAGTGGAAGAACCAGATGATCAAAGAGATAGTAAGGCTTACAAGGTGACTGGCTGATGTAGAGATGGAGTCGAATCTCTGGACGCATACGCAGTCTGCCATTATCATCCCTCTTGAAAAACTTAGAACGAGAATCTTGCCCCTCATCTACAAAAGACCCGATGTCCGTGTATAAAAGCCTGCATTGCGCGTGATAATATATATGAAGAACGGGATAACTTACTTGAGCAGTGTTCTCCTAGCGATCACTTCGGCATGGCAATCGTTGATTGTGTCGCCAGCAAGGCTGCGTTGAGAGCCTCCCAGGCATTTGGTCCCAGTTCCCAATGCAATCACTCGCAAAGAAGCTGAATCGAATCGTTGGAACAATCGTGTAAACCATTTAATCTATACCTATTGACGAATTGCAATCGGAGACTAAGAATGCTCCGAGAACTGTGTATTCACCGCCCTGTGGCTTCCCTTTCTTTGGCAAGCACTTGTAGCGCTCCAGCACTGCCTTAGACACACACTCCCCCCAGTCCATGTCCTTATAAACCCTAATATTTTGTTTAGGACTAGGGCTATGGAGCAAGGTATGGCGCGCGTAAAAATTTTCGATGATCTTACTGACAGTGATGGAATCCATGTAGTGTACGCATGGGGGAGGGGCGATTTTGGTCAGCTTGGTGTAGGCGAGCTCCCTCGCCAGTGCAGCACTTTCGTTTGGATCAGCAGCCTCGCTCACAAGGACGTGGTACACATTGCCGCCAGTGATTATCATACGGCATTTCTAACAGGTGAGAGTGAGTGATTCGAGCGATCCTTCCTTTCTTTCTCGCGATTGTTTCCACTGAAAACTTTGTTTCTAGACGAAGGGGAACTCTACACAACTGGCTCGAACGATTCCGGACAGCTTGGAACGAAATCTTTCGGGTGTGAATTCTCTCCCGTGAGAGTTTCATCGCTAGATACTTCACTTGTTTCTCACGTTGCGACGGGTCAGGGTCACACCGTCGCTGTGACTGGTATCTTTTTTTTCCCCTCGTGTTCCTTCTAGCTTAAACCTTTGAGTTTCAGACACTGGCTCGCTAGTTTCCTGGGGATGTGGAGAGTTTGGCCAGCTCGGTCTCAAGGATGCGGCTGGAGTTTTTAACAGCCCGCTGCCTCGCTTCCTTCGCGGTTCTCGCGAACTCCTGTTCGTCCGTGTTGCTTGTGGTTCTAGCCATACACTCGCTCTCACAGGTAAATCGCTCAAGGTTGATAAGATTTATACCTCTGTGCATGGTTCCAGGCAGCGGAGACGTTTACTCATTCGGACAAGGCACTTTTGGTGCTCTCGGTCACGGAACTACGGAAAGCTGCAGCTCGCCGGTGATTGTTGACAGCCTTTGGGGCTTGGGAATCGTCCAGGTATTTGTCTGTGTTATCTATACAGAAAACTAGAATCCCGTGGATCTGTGCATTGGAGATTGCCTGCGGTGACAATCACAGCTGCGCTTTGACAGTTGAGGGTCAGGTATGTTCTACTCTCGAACTTCATCGAAGGCAAAAAGTTTGTAATTGATAAGTTTGCAGCTCTTTAGTTGGGGACGAGGAAAGTATGGGCAGCTTGGCTGTGGAAGCGTTGAAAACCATTTGCAGCCGGTGCCTGTCACGGCTCTCAGTGATCGTCTGCTTACTCAGGTTGTCTGTGGTGCGGACTATACCATGGCCATTGATTCAGATGGGCAGCTTTTTTCGGTGAGTTTTAGTTTTTTGCATACATGAACTAGGATGAGCTTACGAGTTTGCTTGCTGCAGTGGGGGCATGGTCACTGGGGTCAGACAGGCCATGGCACTCAAGATAACATCCTTGTTCCAAAGCTGGTTTGCTCGCTTGAAAATGACAATATTGTCCAGGCAAGTGCGGGAGCTCGTCATGCTGTAGCCTTAACATCAGGAGGTGGCGTTTATGCGTGGGGTGACAATGAGCAAGGACAAGTTTTACCTGGAGGGAGGTAACTAAAAGAACTCAGCAATGCCTGTGGTCATTTGAACCATATTTCCTTTTCAGTTCGATCGTGCAGCTCACACCATTGTTGCTAAACTTGTCGCAAATAAGTTCCAAGCAAGTGGTTTATGTGGTGGCAGGGGGAGAACATACGCTTGTAGCGTTTGACTGCGATGATAAGCAATCGTCGACACTGATTGAGTAAGCTTCAAGTGCTTTCAACTGCAAACGTTACCTTTTGTTTCACAGCCTACAAGGAGATGAAAAGAAGATGCATAAACTTGATAAACACGGAGCAGGATTGCGGGCGTTAAAACTTCCTTGCCTCCATATTTTGTTTCAAGTGAGCTTTTCTTCTACTTGGGCCTTAAATTTGTTTGCGTTTAAAACAGGAAACAAGGAACAAAGCCGCATTACTGCATAGTTTGGAAAGTGTATTTTCCTCGCCTAAGTTCTTAATCATGTCTTTCAAGTCCCACTCGGCATGCTGGTGTGGAACGAGAGAAGATGATTCATTTTCTCCTGATGGTAATGTCTTTTGCTTTGTAGTTCATTCTTACTCATTAAATTCTTGTTCTTTATTTAAAAGCACCGGAAACTGAACTTAACATTAGCTACATACAAAATGTTTATCACAAAATATTGGAACTCTACGACCCGGATGTAAATGCATCTTGCTGTCAAGTATGTGCTAATGTTTCCTTTTCCGGATTGCAGGTTGTTCAAAGACTCGGGGCCTCTATTATTCGATTACTTGATTCCATCGAAAAGCACATCGATAATGCGCCGGAATCCAGGTGGCTGCGGGTACGCTACTTTCATCTCAATTTACTAGAACTAACTCTGCCAACTAACAGGCTTTGCTGATCATTCTACAATGTCCCCTCGTAGGAGAGAAAGGGTCCTGTAACTTAAGTTCATAATTTTCCCGCTAAATGTGCCCCGCATTACAGACTTGGCGATATTATATCTGTAAAGCTTTTTACTTTGTTTACTCAGGTATCCTCGTCCGGAGAACGGGTATGTCTTTCTTCTTCTATGTCGGAAGTTTTTTTTAATGTCCTTTGCTTCAGATAATGGAGGAATACTTAAAAGGATATCCGAAAGAAGTTTTTGGTGGTCGATTTGTCCGAGGAGTTCAAAACTTCATTGTAAATAGGTGCTTTCGAATAGATTTTGCTTCTTCTTTTGAATGCTTTTTGTTTTGTTAAAACCAGAAACGATTTGTTAAACGGAAGAGGTCCCGTTCCTGTTGATATCTCTGCAGCTTTGAAGGTTTCCAGTAATTATTATTATTTGTTTAGTGTTCCTGATATGGAATTTCCAGGTTTTGTCGATACTTCATACTGTGAACGAAAAGGAGAAACTTGTACATTTAAGTGAATTTTATAACTCTGCTGTTAGCCAGGACGCTGACCTTCAGGTAACTCTTTGGGCATTGAATGCCGCACAAGAAAAATCCTTTGGGTGGCAGTATTGTGCTCTATATGCGAGCTTTAACCATTCTACTAAATGTAGGCAGAATATTTGAAATGGTTACATGTTCAATATAAAATGCAACCATTGATCTGCTACTGTCAGGTAGTGTACGTAAATCTCAATTGATAGTACATCTTCCTTTCTTATTTACAGGTGCCTTTTATTCTTTCTGCGGAAGCCAAGAGCCGAATATTACAAGTAAGCGCAAAACTACTTTTCTGGATTGTGTTCACGTTCTTTCGCAGGTTGAAGCGAATATTCAAAAGCAACATATTGTGCAGGCATCCATGATTGAGCATATGCTTGG
Organism: Selaginella moellendorffii; assembly: GCF_000143415.4. Taxonomy (NCBI): domain Eukaryota; kingdom Viridiplantae; phylum Streptophyta; class Lycopodiopsida; order Selaginellales; family Selaginellaceae; genus Selaginella; species Selaginella moellendorffii. The sequence continues at coordinate 308,964 of NW_003314329.1, read as the reverse complement.
GAATGCATCGGCTAGTCCCTTCTTGGTTCTTCAGGTAAGATGGACGTTGTCAGTACTTTTTTTTTACTGAAAAATTTACAGGTGAGAAGAACCTCTCTTGTACAAGACAGTTTGCATCAGCTGTCTTTACATCATTACGAGCTGAAAAAGCCACTCATGGTCAGAAGACATTTCTCGTAACCATCGTTTCTTACTGACAAAGAGTACAGGTTATATTTGAGGGAGAATCAGGGGTGGACCAAGGAGGTGTCACAAAGGAGTTTTTCCAGCTTCTGGTTCGCGATCTCTTCAATGTTGGCTATGGTGAGGTTGTTATCCTTTGAATGAAAGCCGTAACTTTTATGGACAGGGATGTTTACATACAGCGAGGAGTCACGATACTTTTGGTTCAACTCCAATTCTATAGAGACAGATCTTGAATTTCAGCTGGTACAAAAGCTTGCATTTTGCCGTAGCTTTATAGATCGTTCTGTAGGTTGGAATTATTTTGGGACTGGCGATTTACAACGGTGTCATTCTGGACGTTCACTTTCCACTTGTAAGTGTGTGATGTTTAAGACTCGAAACTTTAAGTTCTCCAAATTTTACAGGTAGTGTACAAAAAGCTTCTGGGGATCGATCCTCGGCTCCAGGACCTACGGGATTTGCAGCCTCAAGTTTACAGGAGTCTTAACAGCCTTTTGGCCATGGAAGAGATCGAGTCAATGGACTTGTATTTCGAGGTAGCTGTTTATGTATTTTGAAACAGGCTTTTAACCCGGCCTTTGTGACTGTGGTGGAAGGTTTCATATGACTGTTTTGGAGAGACCAAAACACATGAACTCATACCAAACGGCTCGTCCGTGCAAGTTACAGGCGAGAACAAACAAAGGTAAGCTTTCAAATTTGCGTCACCAAATTCATACGCTTGCTCATTACAGATATGTTGATCTATACGTCAATTACCTGCTTGAAACATCAATCGCGACCCAGTTTTCTGCCTTTAAGCGGGGCTTCCTTCAGGTTGCCATTGAATGTTTCTTTGTGTCTGAGCTGGATCGTTTCTCTCTTTCTCGTCCAGGTTTGCGGTGGACCGGCCTTACGCCTTTTCCAGTATGAAGAACTAGAGCTGCTCATCTGTGGTTTACGTCACTACGACTTCGATGTCCGTGAGACCGATTACTCACTCACGCTAAAACTAAAGAGCCTTGAACCATGGTTTTCTCCAGGCACTGGAACGAGGAACGACGTACAAAGGAGGCTACACGAAGGACAGCAATGTCATTCAGTGGTTTTGGAACCTGGTAAGCCTTTCGTTCTTTCCTCTAGATCTCTAAGTTATAAACCCAGGTGAAAGAGATGAGCGTCGAGGAGAAGAAGCAGCTCCTCTTCTTTACCACCGGAAACGATCGCGCACCCGTGGGAGGCCTGGGAAGCTTAAAACTGATAATCCAACGCAATGGAGATGATACTGAGAGGTAAGTTTCCATCTTTCTTACTTACGCTTTCTTAACTTACTGTACTTTTTACCAGGCTCCCGACGGCTCATACGTGTTTTAACATTTTACTTCTCCCGGAGTATAGCTCCCAAGAAAAGCTGGCTGACCGGCTTAAGCTGGCAATTTCGAACTCCACAGGCTTTGGCTTGCAATGATACTTAAATAACGAGCCTTTGGAATAGAAATTATTTTAATTTTAGGGTTGTAACTGGAGAGTACGAGGCTATGGAGCAGCAAAGGATCGATGCGCCGCCGCCGCCGCCGCTGCCGCCTCCACAGCAGCCGCCGCCTCCGCCATGGCAGCCGCAATTGGATCGTCCTCTCCAGCAGCAACAACATGGTCAGTTTTATGCACAGCAAGATCAGGTAACCCCTATTGTTTGCTGCTTGCTTGATGATTCCATTCCATTTTCCATCCCACGCCCTGGCACCATTTTATACGAGAGATTGTTTCTCGCTTCTTCTGTGTGGCATGAGAGATTAGAAATCCTCTTCTCTGGTCTTACGAGTGTCGCCTTTTTCGTAGGCTTCCTCTGGATTGACTCAAGGTAGTGTGCGGTGACGTTTGGTTGTGGGAGGGATTTGGCTCACATTGTCTTCCAGCTGTGGATTGGGCCGCCAAAGCCAAGGCTTGGATGAGCGCAAAATCTGCTCAGGGACATATGAAAGCTGTAGCTCTGGATCCTCCTCCGGAAAGCTTGCAGCAGCCAAACGGAGGTAACTTTGGCTGCCATGATCGATCACTCACACTCAACGTTTTCCTCTCGGTGTTTTTCGGTAGCAGCATTTTCTCCGCACCCTCACTTCTTGCCTCGGCCTCCAGAACTGCAACCACGTCCAGCGCAAGTGTTACACCGTCTTTCTAGCGTCGATCCCTCGCAACATGGCTTCTCTGGAAGTCCATCAGGTGTTGTGTGGAGCGTTACTCCGACCATGCCGCTTCCACCTTCTCAAGTATGTCTTTTTTCGCTGTTCCCGCTCTTTTTTCTTTCTTCTCAGGCTTGTTTCTCATTGACCAGACTTTTCATCCCATTCAGCAACAGCCAACGTTTCCGAGGCTCCACGGCGTGGCATATCGACCAGCATTTGCTTTTGGAGCTAGTCCAGCTGTTCCAGTCGTTGATCCTGCGCAGCAAAAGAAGGTGCGTGAACAAGGGAAAAGGAGTACCGCTCTTGTTCATCTCTTAATATACAGGCACCCGTTCCTTCTTGGCTGAGGGAGGAACTGAAGAAAAAAGTGAGGACGCCATCACTTGGCCCTGTCACAGACGTGACGAGAAAAAATACTTCTGAGGTTTTGAGGCCTGGCATAGACAGCACGCCAGTTTCGCCAGGTGGAAGTGAAACAGAAGGAGATGATGAGGTACTGCAAAAAAGGCATCTCGCTGTTTTACGTGGACTTGCTCGTGACTTGCAGGACGATGCTGAAAGTGCTGCCACTTCTGTGATCAATCAAGAGATAAAGAGAGTTCTAACTGACGTTCTTTTGAAGGTATAATTAGTTTATCATTTCCTTACTTTGCATCAGCCATTTCAAACAGGTGACGGACGGGCTTTTCAATGAAATTGCACAAGAAATATTTGACGAGGAAGAGGCGAAGTCCCAGGGTACGGGTTCTATGGTACTTTAGTTTTGTGCTGATTTAAAAATGGATTTTGTGAAGCCTCGGAAAAGAGGGAGACGGACAACATCCTGGCACCCAGTGCAGCTCCTGCCAGAGTTGTAGTTGCTGCTGGCGATGGTGAGGAAGCAGAGATAGATACGAACTGCGCGGGGAATTTCCTTGGCCTTGCAAGCTACGATTCAGATGACGACCAGACAGAAAAGAACGACAAGAAGTCCACCAGCAGAGACACAGAACATTCTAAGGTGCCAAATAGTGAGAACCCTGTGGTTGCGGACCATCTCAAAACACAGGAAAAGTCTACTGGTCGTGAGCAGCTGCTGGCAAGGGATTCAGAACGCAATAAAGAGAATGAAGGTGACGCAAAGCCGAAGGAGAAGAAATCAAGAAAGGACAGGCGAACTGAACATAATCTGAAGGGAAAGAGATACGAGCGCCATACTCCACGAAGTCGAAGCAGAAGCAGGAGTTTCTCTCCCAGGCGCTCCAGAAGTAGGAGCCCAAGCCGGAGAAGGTGTGTGTGTGATATTTAAAGTTCCGTGTTTGGAGCTGACAAATGTTCATGTCAGGAGTGACAAGCGACGGAGAAGCAGGTCTCGGTCGCCCAGATACTCTCAAAGGTTTGGTTTTAGACATTGTGCAAACACTGACGTCTTGCTTGCGTGTTTTAGAGGTTCATCGCGTTCTTTCTCACGGTCCACTTCTTCTCCTCGTGAAGCTCGGAGGTACGTTTTTGCCTTTTCCTTCTTAGTTTTATGTTGGAACCTTACTTAGACACAAGCACTCGAGGTCAAGGTCACCTGGACACTGGCACAGTAGGAGATAGATGAATCAATGGTAAGCCATCCCGGCTGTACGGTTTTGAAGGTCACTTTGTCTGCAGTATGTGATTGCCGGCTAACTGGATTGCAAAATGTGGTGAGGTAATTAAGTGTCTTTTTTTTAGCTGTTACTGACCTTGTTCTTTCTCAGGAATATCCATATCTCAAGTCTGAGGTTCTTGTTTGAGGATTCGGGGAAAGTGTTTTTAACAGGCATGTCATCGAGGTCCTTGTTCTGGTGGTGCAATCCTGTATGCAGCAGGCAACTCTCCGGCCGTTTTCCTGTTGCTTGCTGTCGATTGGCCTTAAGGCAAGTACATACCCAGAGGATGATTGCAAGGGGATGGAGATGGGAGGAAAGTGAAGCTTTTGAGGAGAGTTTCAGCGATGCCGTGGACATGTTCAACAAGAGGGATTATTACAAGTGCCACGACATATTTGAGGCGCTCTGGAATGACGCAGAGGAACCTCAGCGAACTCTTCTTCATGCTTTGCTGCAATCTTCGGTTGGACTCTACCATCTTCTCAACCAGGTAAAGCTTTTTATCACAAGCTCAAAGAAAAGAACTGACACAGCTGTGCTCGGTGTAGAACTATAGAGGTGCTATGGTAGAATTAGGAGAGGGAGTATCAAAGTTTGGCAAGCTAAAGCTGAAGAAGGGACCATTCTACGAATTTGACAAGGAAATGAGAGCTGTCTTGGACTTTTTGTACAATACTCAACTGGAGAACGCAGCTTGCAATGATGATTTTTGTATTACGATGGATGGTTCCCAAGAAAATTATCAGCTCTTGGGCAACTTCGGTGCGGGCGAAGAGTTGTACAAATTGGAAAAAGATGTAGCAGGTTATGGACACAGCCTTATATTTTCACCAACGAGATTTGAACAAAAGAACAGTAGTCCAAGTGTGAAACTTCCAATATTACTTGCATGTGAAGGGGATTTGAATGAGCTGTAATAGCTTGAAGTTTGGAACATAAAATAGCATTAATACGAAAATTCACATTTTAAATTTTTTACTGTTTTTGTTCGTTACAATTTAAATAAGATAACCACCAATAATTATAATTTGAGATGGAAAGACAAACTCAACAACAGACTCTCCGTCTGGTATGAGTTACCAGTAGCTGTTGCGTATGCTCACTGTCTGAAGTAACTTCGACAGCACTGAGGTCGTTTCTCATCTGCGATCTTCAGCATCTTCGACAGCTTGTCCAATTTCAGGTTATCAGGTAGAGAAACGACAGCCTCTCAAAGTTTTTGTTTTTCTTGGATATGCAGAAAACACCGCTTTCCACAGGAGGCTATTTTGCTTTGGGATCCTTCTACTTCTCATGATATATTGGTTTTGCCCCACATAGCATACATTTTAATGATCAAGTTTTAAAACGCAATTGGTATCTCCAGAAACACTTCCTAGTATCGGTCTATATTCTCTTTCTGGAGAAATTTGGGGCATTCCAATTCTCATTGTCTCTGGCGGTCTGGTTTGGATTCATGTCTAGCAATCGCCTCGCCAGCTTCATCGCGGTGCTTAATGGTTCTGTGAGAGTGGTGAGATGGTGGCCAATTCGAAGCAGGTCCTCGTGCGAGAGGAACCCCCTCGACGAGAACAAGATCAACTACGACGGAGAGGAACCCGTTTGTGGTGTGGGGAGCAACGTTTACGCCCATCTACGCGGGCGGTGTCGTGCCCCTGCTGCGGTCTGTGCGGTTCGTGCCGGAGGTGGCCGGGCAGATTTGCAGCGTTTGTGACTTGGCGGTGCTGGATGCTGATGCGTCCGGGCTTGTGTGCTGGTCATTAAGCGGAGGATTGTGCGCCATTGCCAAAGTTCGTGAATTCATCACCAAACAAGATAACGAGAATGGGCATATGCAGACGCCAGAAACATCTTATTTTTTTGGTTTCACGACGCATTTCATACATTTGCGTTGAAATTACGCCGTTAACTGCCCAACTTTTCCCGCGGCATCTTCGGAGACAGTTCCTGGTATCGGTCCAGATTTCCGATCTGGGCAAATTTAGTCTCCGGGACACTCACGATCGCAGAGATCATCGATGAACCCCTGCAAAGTGAGCGGTGGAAGAGACGAGATCCTGGCGGGAGCCATTGGCATGTGCCTTAATTGACATCATTGACATAGATTTGCCTTGCAACGATCAAATTCAAAATTCCTTGACTATAAGCCGGCCCAGATTAATTCCTCCCTTGTGACGCAGCACTCTAATTTTTGTTGTCTCCATCTCACACATAGTTCACTCAAGACTAAAGACACATGCTGGAGCTATGGTAGTTTTCACTCCTTAGAATATACAATATTCTTCGTTCATATAAGCCCACAGCCCCTCTCTCATTCGTTTCCCTAGAGCTCCCGCTGGTCTTTCTCCCTGGTTTGCACTTGTTTCAGTAGTGCTCTCATTGGTTTCCTTTTCTCCCTGGTTTTGCTTTCTCAGTGCTCTCTCTGGCTGTCCTTTTCTCCCTGGTTTATCAGGTGAACAGTTACCATAGACCACGAGGTCGAGGACGTGGTTCCCATCGGAGTATCAGACTACTGCGCCTCCTGGTTATCACAATCCCCCTCAGTGGCCACCACCACCGGCTCCAGGATTGTCACCAAGTATGCAGGCTTGGCAACCAATGGTGTATCCAGCACCATATCAGTCCCCAATTTTCTGTTTCTATGCGGGAAACCTGGACACACAGAGGATCGTTGTTTTGTGAAACCCAAGTTCAACAACAGCACAGGCTTCCATCAGCAGCATAGTTGGCCTTACCTCCTCTGCCAACTACACAGGTCTACCTCCACAAACACTTCCAGATCATGCCACCACATCACAGAAAGGGGGAATGACCTCAAGTGCTAGTTCATCATCTATTGTTTCAGCTGTGAATCACGTTCACATGGAGAAGTCAATTTGTCTGGTTGATTTGTCAATTGGAAAGCCAGCATCCATTGTGACAACAAGGAGTATCAAATGCTTAAGAAGAATGGCTGGTCAGAAGGAATGGGCCTTGGAAAGCATCAACAGGGACAATGTGATCTAGTGGATCAACCAGATGTCTTGGATGTGTTGATGTCACCTCGCTTGGGAGGTCATCCAGTCTTTCAATCCAAACACAAGGACCAATCTTCAGGATTTGTTAAGTTTGTTGACGGACAAAAAAATTTCATTGGTTGAATTGTTTTGGGAACCAGAGGCTGCTGATGAGCCAACTTCTTCGTCCACAGTCAAAGTGCTTATAACAACTAGGATAGAACACATTAAAGCTGGAGAACCTTTTCATTCCAAGAAAGTTGCAGCCGAAATTCTTGGACCAATGAAGACCAGAACTAATGCAGATCCTGTGCTGTCCACTGTCGTTCCTCAACAAGTTGCCAGGTTCCACCATATTCATTGGTGGCAGATTTCAAAAGTTTGCACCTATCCATCTCTTTGGCTCAACTCCTTCAGCTCACTCCGAAGTTGTTAAATGAACTTATGTCTTCTAGAGATGAGGCACAGGTTTTGACAAAGAATTTACGTCATGCAAGAGTTCATGTGGTCAATCATCCACGACAGATTGATCCAGGTGCATTCTTTTGTTCTCCTGTCTCGTGCCTTGACAAACGTCATGCCTACACACGTCTGTTGCCAGCTCAAGTTGGATTCTGCTGCTCAAACTGCTGTCATTCTCAAGACATTCACTCAACACCAAGTGAAGCCAGTAGGACTCATCAAAGATGCGATGGTTGATGTAAATGGAATTTGGATGCCCCTGGACATCCTTGTGGTTGACTTCCCCAATGGAGCTTAGGCAGATTCGGCACAATCATATTCGTGGTGTGAATGGCTGGACAGAGTCTCGGCACACACATATTGGGACCATGGACAAATGGACATTTCTGCTGGGGGCATCACCACAACACTGTATAATAGAAATGGTTGATCCAGGATGGTAGACACTTCAACAACCTCTAGCTTCCAGGAGCATACAAACTTGGTCCATATTCTCCTTATCAATGAGACAAGGGAGAGTGAGGATGCAGTGCTGCAGAGCTGGATGATGGAGTCAGATATGGATGTCAGAGGGCCATCACAGACTCATTATCCTCTCTCCATAGTGCAGATATTTTATGTCTTTCTACTACCGCTTGAAAAGGTACGACTATGGATAACGGTATTAATTGTTTGTTGGAGAAAGGCTCAGGTTCATCATTCTTGTCATGCTATTTGTTTTGTGATGGAGCATATTCAAAAGTATTGAACAGAGGAAGTATCGGAGCGGTGTTGGTCTACATTATTCTCATGATTTTCCACTGTTGTTATGGCATCATCCTCAAATGAAGTCAAATATCACACTGTGATTCAAGCAGTTCAGAAGGCCTTGCAACATAGTATATGCTGGTAGAGTCTCCGATCAGACTCTCAGCTTCTCATATGACAGGTTACAGGAGAATATAGAGTTCATAGCTCTCACCTTGTTCTCCCTACTGCAGCAATTAGAATGATGGGATATCATTGCAATCCCTCATGAATCCAATGCAATTGCAGGCGCTTTGGCCAAGCAAGGTTTATGAATGCTGGTTGCTGACAATGCTCTGGAGGAGGCATCTTTATCTACTTCAGACAGTACTTCTCTAGTTGATATTTTGCATGTCCGGGCCCATGCAATTGCTGTCCACCCATACTTGACTCAGCTCGATTTCTCCAATGACACCACAGAGTCGAAGCAGCTATTTATCAGATCACATTTGTCTTTGGAGGAACATGAATCTGTGGAAGCTTTATTCAAGGAGTTTTTGAACGTGTTTGCGTGGAGTTACAAGAACTTGAGAGGAGTAGATCCTCCTGTCCTCATGCACCGTATTCTACTCAAGCCTGATGCAATACCAGTTCAACAACCAGCTCGCCGGATCAACCCTGTTCTTGAGCCTCTTATCAAACAAGAGATTTAACAACTACTTCAATCCAACTTTATCTATCTAGTGGAGGTTGCTGATTGGATTTCGTCCATTGTGCTGGATGTAAAGCTAATAGAAACTTACAAGTGTGTGTGGATTTTAGAGCTCTTAACAAGGTGACTATACATGATTACTTCCCAACTCCATTCGTTGATGCTATTCTTGATGTAGTGGCCAGAAAGGAAGTATACAGTTTTATGGATGGGTTCTCAGGTTATAACTAGATTCAAATAGATTTGTTATATGACACACTTTGCCACGTGGACATTAGGGTTTTCCTGTTCTGTCCACTAGTGCAGTGTGCTTTGATCCTGATTTGTCTCATGGTAACAGAGCTGGGATAGCGCCATAGAAGGAAAACCATCCATCCGCGAGTTTGATGGAGAAGGGTTGCAAAGATTAGAATAAACCAAGTCCAAAAGTCCAATTGCTCAATGCTTGCTCGGCCAGAAATTCCAGCAGTGATGCTTGTCTAAAACACAAGTTTCACAAAATAACAATATCTTGGGATTTCATCTATTGAAGAGATTGGTAATAGACATGACCAAGTCTCTTATGCCAAAGCTCCGTACAAGAATCTGCCTCTACAATTTGAAAGGCCTGAACCTGGTCAGCAGTAGTAATCTCATAGAATTCCCCAATGCATGACCCACAAAGCAACTATGTACCAAGTATGTGAAAGCTAGAGTCAACCAAAGAAACTCCTTTTGCATCAAAAACTACCACTGCATTTTGATCACATATCTTAGCGACAAACATTAAGTTTTGTCGCAAGGTGGAAATGTGCATAGCACTATCAAAGGCCATAGTCCTCCCATGATCAAGTGAGAGCTGAAATTGCCCAATGCCTTCCACAGGGATAGTGGTATTGTCACTTAAATGAACACCACATTTTCCAATGCTCGGATGATAACACTCAAAAAGACTCTTCTTATTGCCCATAAGATTAGTACAACTAGAGTTTAGGAGCCACCTGCTTGGTGCTACAATTGCCTCTGCATTGTAGAGCTTCTCAACAGCCTCATTTGTTGTAGCAATTCCATCACCCTTAAGTAGATTGGCTTTCGCCGCCGTAGCTAGTTGCTTAACATGCTTTGGAGCAATGCAATCTCAAGCCCAATGGCCCATCTCCAAGCAGCAAGTGCACTAATTCTTGGAAGTCTGGGCTTGGCATGCCCAGATGCCATGGAATTTTGCCCTCTCTGGGCATTTGCAGTTGCATGCGATTTTGCCACCCTAGCATCACTAGAAGCCTGTGAAGCACATATAACCTGCAACATTTCCACTCTCTCGCTTTGCATGGCCTCAATGTTGCAAAGACTCCTCGTGGCATCTGCCCAAGTCATCCCTGGTTGGAGAAGCAAGCTCTCAACTGCATTCTTCCAGCTAGTTAGCAAAGACTTGTAGAGCCGCAGCCTCTGCTACTCATCTGTGAGACAGTGCTTTGCCCTAGCAGCCACAAGTTGTGTGAAAAAAACTTGGAGCTTGGTAGTGTGAGTCTAGATATTGCCATTTTCCTTTAGCCTCAAGGAGTCCATTTGTAAATGAATGTTGAAAACATCCATTTCACTCTTGGTGCTGTAGGTGTCGCTCAACCACTTCCAGAGCTCTACCGCAATGGACTTTGGAATCGATGGGGCAACAAAGAGAACATTCAAGGACAAGCACATCGCAATACTCCCTCTAGCCTTGGAATCCCAAAGGTTCTAATCACGCACCTCAGTAGCGCTAGAGCGTAGAGCTAGTGATGACTCTATCCCATCTACAATCCCCAACAAACCATGAAACAAGAGATAGGATTCAAGATGAAACCCTATGGATATGCCAAGTCACGATGGTGCAAGATATTTCATCACATTCATTGATGACTATAGTTGTCAAACATGCATCCACTTCTTGATGTGTAAGAATGATGCAGTTGTTGCTTTTCAAATGTACAAGGCCTATGTTGAAAATCTCCTTGGTTGAAAGATAAAAGCTCTTCAAGTTGATGCTGGTGGTGAATACCTCAACAATGAGCTTTGGGGCATCTGTTGTGATATAAGTATACAATTGCAAGCCACAACCCACTACACCCCCCAGCAAAATGGTATTGCAAAAAAGAAGAATTGCACTTTTGTCAATATTACTCACGCTTTGTTAGTTAATGCACATCTTGATAAGATGTTTTGCCAAGAGGCTATAGCCATAGCAATGCATGTCCAAAATCACCTTGCCACAGCTGCTTTGGATGGAAAAACCCCTAAGGCATTTTGGACAGGTTCTACTCCTGATGTGTCCCACTTTCGGGTCTTCGGTTTTGCAGCATACGCACATACCCCTGATCAACTTCGGAAAAAGCTAAATCCCAAAAGTAAAAAATTCATCTTTGTGGGATATACACAGGACAACACCATCAAGAGAAAAGCTTACAAGTTGTGGGATCTTGCATCTCACAAAGCTCTTGTAAGCACAGACGTCATGTTCAATGAAGATGACTTTCCTATGCATACAAAGGTTCTTCAAGATCCTTTTTTCATTGTTAAGACTCGACTTGTTCCTTTAATCCCACTTATGGGAAATGGTCCACTCTTACCTCTACCTCAAAATCTTATTCATGAGTTGCCACTAGAGATTCCATTGGGGAATCCTCCACTTCTGGACATGCTTGAACCAATTGATGCTCCTCCAATTGAGGACAAGCCTCAGACACCTCCACCACCTTGTCAACGTTGTGGCATGCCTAATCCAATGCCAGTTCTTGATCACCCTTGGGAACGTTGGCCCTTATTGAAAGTCTGGGAAAATGCTAAAGCAAATGCTACAGAGTTTGATGACTTTTGTGGCCTTTTTGACATCGGCATCCCCATGACCTATGATGAGGCTGTCTCAGGACCTGAGGCTCCATCTTGGATGGAAGCCATTGCGGAAGAAGTTTCTTCCATTCGGGTTAACAGAACTTATGTTCCAATTGATTCAGCAATGTGTTTTGGATCCAAAATGGATTTTTTCCAAAGAGTATGGGAAAGATGTTCAAGTTGTATGTTATAAGGCACAGTTTGTTGTTTGTGGTTTTTGCCAAGTCCATGGCCTTGACTACAATAAAACATTCTCACCGGTTGTAAAAATGGCTAGCGTCCATACTCTTTATGCACTTGTGGTTGCTCGCAAATGGCAAGTCCACCATATGGATGTCAAAATTGCATTTTTGAATAGGGATTTGCAAGAGGACACCTATATACATATACCTCCTAGTTTTGAGGACGATGCTGCCCCTGGTGGCCCTATATGGCAATTGCAGAAAGTTTTGTATGGCCTAAAACAGAGCTCTGGTATCAAAAATTTGATGCCACCCTACTTGCTTAGGGCTTTTGTCGCTGCCATGCTGATCATAATGTATATGTGAATGGTCATGCTGAGAGCATGCTTATTATGGCCCTCTACGTTAATGATTTGCTCATCATGGGTGATGACACTGATGCCATTGCTGCTCTAAACGCTGCTCTCAGCCAGCAATTCTAGATGAAGGACCTTGGCCAAGTTTCTTACTTTCTTGGCTTTGAAGTCACATGTGATCTTGAGTCTAGTGGCTACATGCTTAGCTAACGACGTAAAGTCAAAGTCTTGCTGGATCGGTTTGGTATGTGTGATTGCCACCCTATCAAGACCCCGATGGTCGCTGGTGTTATTGAACTCACAATTGAGCAGTTTGGTGAGCCTCTACCCATTGGGACTCTCTATCGGCATCTCATTGGTTGCCTCATGTATTTGGCTTTGATGACTCGCCCTGACATCACATATGTGACTATTGCTTTGAGTCAATACAACACATCACCAACCACCATACATTGGCAAGCTGCCAAGCGTATCGTGAGATACCTCCGGGGCACTATGGACTATAGCATTGCTTATTCAAGGGGTGATGCATCATTGACATGCTACACAAATGTTAATTTTGCCAACAACAAAGGCCATCGCTTGACTTCTAGCATTTGCCTTTCCTTCTCAGGAGGTGCCATCACATGGGCCTCCAAGTGACAATCTATGGTGGCACTTTCTAGTGGAAAAGTAGAGTACATCGCACTCACTACTGGTAGCAGGGATGTGGTTTGGGATTGAGGGTTATTTGCTGAGTTGGGATGTGCACAAGTTGGCCCCACTACTTCTTGGTGTGACAATTGAAGCAGCATTGCCATGTCCAAAAACCCCATCCACCATGCTCTCTTGAAGCACATTGAAGTCCAATTTCACTACATACATGAGCTGAAACTAATGTGGCCCCAACGGCTTGGTGAGAAGGTCAGCTAGCATGTCCTCTGTCCCGAGATGTTGGATGGCCAGGGTGCCACTGTCTTATGCAGTTTGGTGAGTGGCTTCGGTTTGGGGGTGAGTGTTACACGACACACGGACATTAGGGTTTTCCTGTTCTGTCCACTAACTCGGTGTGCTTTGATCCCGATTTGTCTCAAGATCAACTTAAGACCTGTTTTTGCGGTTCTCTGATTGGTGAATGCACTACCTCCATATCTATATGGACGACTTTGCCACAGGCACTAGCAGAGAAATTCTTCAATGGTGTTGAATTTTTCGTGTCCAGCTCAACCCACAAAAGTGCCAGTTCTTTGTACCAGAAGGGAGGCTATTGGGGCACCTTGTCAGTGCACGGGGCATCGGCCCAAAGTGGAGCAACTTGCTCAAGTCCCTTACCGTCCACTTTGTCACAATTACGAAGGTTCTTGGGAGGGATTGGTTTCTTGTTCATATGTGGTTACGCAGCGTTGGCAATGCCGTTATATGATCTCCTTCATTATCACCAACACGTTTTACTGGTCCACATTGTGTCAACAAACTTCCTCTAAGCTCTTTTGTCCAGTGCTGCACGGCTTGGTACAAAGATTTACTGGCTATTTATTGGGGGATCCATGCTAGCATTTGTCAAAACGGGAATGACATCAACTTTTTCAGCAAGCGGCTAAATTCCTCCTAGTGGATGATATTCTGTACCGACGGCAAGAGGATGGCACATTGTTACGATGAATTGACGCAGAGGAAGCAGAGAAGGTGCTAGCTGCGGTCCATGATTGTGGTGGTCATTTTGCTGCTCTAACGACCAGCAAAAAGGTGTTGTATTTCTGGCTGACTCTATATGCGGATAGTACTCGTTTTGTTCAACGCTGCCAACCTTGCGAGCGATTTGAGGTCGTCTGCCTGAAGGGAAAGCTCCCACTACATCCTATTGCACCGGAGGCGCCATTCTCAAGGTGGAGCCTTGATTATGCAGGACCTTTCCCATTGGCTTCTAATCGTCATGCGTACATCATTGCAGGTACTGACAGTGTTACCAAATGGGTTGAGACAATCTCTTATGCAGCGGCAAATCAAGTTACCACAGCAAACTTTATATATACTCATATAGAGTACCTCGTATCCTCCTGTCTGATCGTGGATCACACTTTCTCGGCTTAGTTGTGGCTGATTTGGTTAGAAGTTGGGAGTTTCACACTTAAAGTCAAGTTCGTACTGGCCTCAAGGAAACGGGCAAATAGAGATCACAAATATCATACAACAGAGAAAGGTTTACACCGTTTAGTTTGGTATATGGCCTTGAGGTAGTGTTGCTGATCCAGCTGTGCTTGCCAACATATAGAGTCTCCACAGAGGAAGCCGATCCATCTTCGTCAACATCAGTCACTTCCACTACACAACGAGCGGGGACAAGGATCGAGAGCTTGCGATGTTCCGTATTCAAATATCACAGCATCGGGCTGCTTTGGATCATTCCTGCCAGCGAGGGGAGACGTTCCTGCCTGGAGATTTGGTCTGACTAAGGTAACACTTTTTTGTATTGCCATTTAGGGAGAAAGGAAGAAAAGGAGTGAGCGTTCCAGCATATAACATTTTCACGTTCATCCTAGAATTGAGGCTGTAGCCCTCCGCCTTGACGTAGCCCTCTCCAGATCGCAAGAAGAATATAGTTACCTATACCAAGCGGGCCTTCAAAGTTGGCGAGAAGCTGTTAGATCGGCTGGAAGTCGCCCCAAGAGTCGCTGCCAGCTTTATATACATCGCCAGTAGCGTAGCAGCAACCTGGTGACCTCTATACTGAAACAACAGGAAGGAGCGCAAAGGAGCGCCATGGACAATGTTAATGCATTTCTTCCTTGGCAACCATATCTGGAAACAAACTCGAACTCTGTTAAAAGACAGACCCTTTTAAAAAGAGAGAAATAGAAATGCACAATCCAAGCAAACAGCTCTAGGGTTTTAGGAGAGGGAGAAGGAGAAGCGATGAAGGCCTTGGTTTTCGAGGTGTGGGACTTGATGGTCTGTGAGACTCGGCTGAGTTCCAAGCTGCCCGAGTCATCGAAGATACGCCTGGATACCGGCAAGTCCAAGACGCCTATCAAGCGCCCTCATCTGGATGCGTTTCTCAAGCGCATGGCGGAGCTGTTCGTGCTGATTCCCTACACCACTCGCTCGCGGGGCGTCACTGACAAGGTGCTGGACGCGCTGGAGCCGGATGAGCACCGCTTCTCGCACAGGTTCTTCCTCGATTCGTGCGGCAATGGGATCCATGGCAAGACCAAGGACTTGAGGATCCTGCAATGGCCCATGGACCAGGTGATCGCTGTGGACGATTCGTGCTCCAAGTACGACAGCCACTCCGACAACGTTGTGATCATCCCAACGTTCAATCGGACTGATCTGCGGAAGGACCGGGTGCTGCTGGATCTTATGCCGTTTCTCGAGGGTCTTGCCAAGCGCGAAGTCGAGGACGTGAGGCCGGCCATCCGTGCGAGGTTTTTCGAGAACTTCCCGGTCGCGAAGAAGGGTAATCGGAAGCGGATGTTCGAGATGGTGCTCGAGAAGAATGTTCGGCCGGTGGAGACGGTTCTAGTTGATGATCCGCCAATAGAGGACAAGAATGTGGTCGATCTGGATCCGGATGAGGAAACGAATGTGGTGGATCCGGATGAAGCGATGGAAACGAAGGTAAGTAATCTGGTGGAAGCGATGGAAACGAAGGTGAGTGACCAGGATGAAATGGAAGAGATGGAAACGAAGGTGAGTGACCAAGAGATGGAAACGAAGGTGAATGATCAGGACGAGCCAGTGGAAACGAAGGCGAGCGATCGGGAAGAGCCAGTGGAAGAGAGGGTAAAGAAGGTCCGCTGGCTCATTCCAGAGATGGAAAAGAATCGGGAAGAGCCAGTGGAAGAGATGGAAAAGGTGGCGAAGAAAGAGACGGGGAGGAATGAGCAACCGAGTGAAAGAGGGAGGATCAAAGCACTTGCCCGTGCGCTGCTAAAGGTTTTGCGTCAGCCAGTTCTTCATCCTAACTTGGAGATGCGACCCGACGGTTTTTGCAAGCTCAAGGAGCTGCTGGAGCTGGATTTCATGACAAAGTCAGGTGTACCTCTCAGCTCCCACACTGCTGCCGAGGCGATCAAGGCGGTGGACAAGCTGACTAAAAAGTTGGCCAAGATGGTGGACGAAACCGGAGCGCTTTACATCGGAGCACCCCAGGAACCAGTGCCACCTGATGGTGAGACCGAGCAGCTGTTCCAGAAGATCGAGAAGTCCCCGGTTTGTGTCTACGGCACATCCAAGCAGGAACTGGAGGAGATCATGAAGAATGGCCTCACGGCTCCGAGCTCGAACCCGATGTATCTGGTGATGGCAGTGCCGGACGCGGAGATCGCGAGTAGCATGCGCAACTCCAGCGAGGTTCTCATCACCGTCAACTTCCAGAAAGCTCGCAAGGACAGGAGGATCGAGTTCTACACGTCAGAGAATGGCTTGATCTTCAGCAGTGGCTCCATACCGGTCAAGTACTTCAAGCAAGTGGTGGAGCTGCCAAGCAACAAACTGCTGCTCTAGCTCCGGCCAAGCGGCCTCGGTTCTTAAGAGTAGTTAGATCTTTTCTCAAGTTTTGGAAAGTTTTCTAGATATTTAATCAATCAGTCTTCGATTGGCTTCCAAAAAAACGAAACATAAGGGAAAACACGTCCTCATACCATAAGCTACTCTTCCTCCGCGATCGTCCCCTTCTCGCTCACGTAGATACCATCCAAGAACTTCCTGATGTCCTTGTTCTTCACATGGCATTTCTGGCAGCAAAAAAAAAAAGAAACATCACCACGAGATAGATCTGAAAAACTGAGATTTGCTTCTTCTCTCATCTCATACCTGGTTGATGAGAGCAGCGGATCTCGAGACAAGCTCGATGTCATTCCCCTCGAGAACAAGCTCGTCCTTGACCTTCTCTGTCCTGGTCACTGTGACGCCGGGGAGCATGTCCACGGTTCTCACCTGGAAAACAAGCACAAGCAATGGCGGTGGTGGTGTCAAGCCCAGCAGGAAGAAATCCGGAAGAAAACACTCACTCTCTTCTCGCCCAGAAAGTTGCGGATCTCGATGTTCTGCTTGGTGGCCGAGATGTTGGCGTTGATGGGGAAGTGAGCGTAGACGAACCTCATCTTGTACTGGAAGCCCTTGGTCACTCCCGTGATGAGATTCTTGACGTGGCTCACGGCAGTGCGGATGGCAGCGATGGTCTTGCGCGATCCGAACCAGGCCTCCACCTTGAGCTTCCTCCCATTCTCCAGCATCTGGAAATCCAGGTTGAGATGCTTGAAATTCCGGAGGAGAACGCCGCGGGGCCCCGACACGCGGATCTGCTTCGCCCTGATCTCCACCTTCACCCCCTCGGGGATGTCCATCGTCTGCGAGGACAGGATCGTCTTCATGGCGCTCCTCCCTCGCTCCTTCCCAAGAATGCAAGACGGCCTGCCCTAACCCTAAACCCTAAACCTAAAATCCTCAATGGAGTTTTAATCGAGGCCGTTGAACAGAGTATATTCTCCTCATCTTGAAAATCGGCTCTCTCTCTCTCTCCTCTCGCTCACAGGAGCGACGAGCCGAGCTGGAGCATGAGAGGATAAATGGGAGTGAATTGCTTGTCGCCGCGAGCTCTCACCTTGGCCGCGTAATCGTCCAGCGTTCCCTTCACTTCTTTCCACACGTCTTGTTCGCTGTGCGTGTCCAGCCACAGCGAGTACTGCGACGCCGAGAGCTTGGATCTCTTCATCGGGGACTCGAGCTCGTCCGGCGCCCGGCTGTAGAGATGGTGAAACACCACACTCGCCGGCAGCTCCTGCAGCAGTGGGCTGCTCGCGATCTGGTTCGTCTCCAGGAAGATGAAAGGCCTGAATGCCCGCAGCGCTCGGTATGGAGCACCAAGTTGCTCCACGGGAAAGAGGTTCTGTGCCACAAGGAGCTCCAACTCTGCCATGTCTCTCGCCATGCTCAGCTTGCCAGCCTCCGATAGCGGTCTCACCAGGGCAGCGTGTCTCACGAACAGGACGAGCACCCTGGAAGCCATCTTCCTCACGAAGTTGATCGACACCGACTTGGGATTCCCGGAGCTAGAGCCTGTCAAGAGCTTGGACAGGAACTCGGACCTGAAGTGAGTCGCGGCCTCTTGGATCTCCTGCATGTACTTGGGCCTCTCGTCGTCCACTGTCATATCCGAGTTGAAGTCCAGGCCTTGCATCTCTAGGATACTCTTCTCCAGTCTCTCCGCCATCGCCTTGAACAGCGGATTCACCGTGTCCACTGCCACGCCGTAGACAGCCCCGAGCGACGGAGAGAGGATGTCAGCGGCGGATGGCGATAGGCCTGTCAGCATTGAGCTCAATCTGTGATGGACGTCTTGCAAGTGATGGCACAGCGCAAAGTTCTTGAGCTGCGATGGCGTGGCTGGACCGGTCACCTGACGAGCATCAGGACCTGTTGCAAGCTGATAGAACAGCCCAAGTGAGCCTAAGACAAGGAAAGGCGGAAGAACAAGCTCACCTGGTACTCGGCTTTTTCAGCGAAGAGTTGCACAGACTTCCCAACTTCTTTAAGCACCATGAGCGTCAACCTGGCATCCAGCTTTGCAGCCTCAACCTCCTCCTGGATCCGTGCCACCAGCTTCGCAATCGGCTCCTCTGAAGTCGGAAGGCGAAGGAGAGTGGACGAAGCAAACATGTTGTTGACAAGGTCCGTGAGTCGTGCAAGAGTCTGGCCAAGGTACGCATTCTGGAACGGTTCCAGCGTCGTCACAAGCTGCTGCCTGTCCGCGTCCTTGATCGCCGGGGACGCACCTTTAACTTCCGTGTCGCGGACAAGCCTCTGGAGAAAGTTGTCCGCCACCCCGAGCAGCTTGGGATATCCCAGCACGAAGATCTCCTTGACAAAGCTCGATGAAGTGAACGCCGACTTCATCTGGCTGGCAAATGCCTTGACAATAGCCTCCCACACCCTCTCGGTCAGCGAGGCATCTCCAGCCTGCAAAGCCACACATTCGTGTTCAGTCACAAAAACTAAGAAGAACCTTGCGAGCAAGCAAAGCTTTGCTCTACCTGGACAACTTCATCGATGAAGCTGGCGTGAGAAACCGGATCCCTCTTCTTGATCATGACTCGCTCCAAGTGCCACACCGCCACCAAGATGGAGTGAAGCTGCTCCATGCATTGCCCAAGTCTCTGCCACAACCCATCCCTGGCCCTGGATCCAGCTCCCAGCTGCGGCGTCCCACTCCTGTGAGCTCCCCCTGGCCCCGCTGGGCCTGTGGCCGCCGCCGCCACGCTCGCGGAGATGGCCTTCATGTCGAGAGCACTCGCAATGCTCTTGACCGCCTGGCTCTTATACTTCTGGATCACGCTCTCCACCGTCGGCCGGAGCTCCCCGAGGTTGAAGTAGACTTGGAGCGCGGCACCAACTTGAGCTTGGTTGAACGCTTTCATGCCAGCTTCCAGGCTCCGCATGGCCTCGCTCCGGATCTTGGTGCCAGCCTCCTTGAGCCAGGCCAGCTCCGAGTCCACCACCTCGATCCCGGAGAGATCAGCGTCACTGCGGAGCCCATCGATCTCGCTCCACAGCTGCGCGGCCTTGGAGAGATCGGTTGGCTTGGAGGAATCGACGACGAGCTCGCGGAGGCGCTTGAGCTGCTTGAGCACGCGCACCACGGCGCGCAAGAGCTCCACGGTGGTGTGGAGGGAAGAGAGCTGCGTGGACTTGGATCGAATGCTCTTGTATGGCTCCGCTACCTCGGATCTCACCCGGCGCACGGAATTCTCCAGGCTCCCCACCCCGATCTTCACCACGCCCAGCGCGCCCTCCATGTCCTTGACGCTGCTCAGCTGCTGGACGAGCTCACTGTGCCGCAGTACGACCTCCCGCCTCAGCTGCTTCTCCAGCAGCGCCATGCCCTGCTCCACCTTCTCGGCCGACGCCGCGGCCGAGCCACTGCGCAGCGCATCGCTCGCGAACTGCGTCGCGTTGAAATCCTCCGACACAAACCTGCACAGCACCGGATCCCGGGCCATCTCGGCCAATGCATCCACCTCGGCGCCGCCAGCATCCTCCTCCTCGTGCTCGCGATCTCGAAACGAGGCAGATCGCATCCTGGGCGTACCCTGCTGGATCGGCATTGTCACTCCCACCACAAACCCTAATTAGGGTTTATCCAAGAAACAGGGGACAATGTCTCTCAGCTCCATTTTCGACGAGGGGATTCTCAAGGCGGAGCTCCAGCGCCATGGCATCAAGCCGCTACACGTCTACACCATCTGGAGGTAACAATCTCCATCGCGAATGGATCGATCGATCGCTCAATCGTCTCGTTCGTGCCCAGGCATGTCATGGATCACCCAAACGCGGCATTGCACCAGGTACCGGGGCTTCCTGGCGCGCTCTATCCACTGCTGCGTACTAGATTTAAGGCGCTCACGTCCACATTGGCCGCTCACTCCACCTCCGCGAACGGCAGTACCACGAAGCTCCTCCTCCAGCTCCAAGTAAAGTTTTTTTACGTTGTTCTTCCTTCTATCTCATGCTTGTTCTCGTGTGCTTAGAACAGAGTGGCCAATCTGTGGAGACAGTGATCATGCGGCATCACGGTGGAGCTGGGAAGTACGCCGGGGGCCCGAGACCTGGATCTGATCGTGCGACGCTTTGCGTCTCGTCTCAAGTGAGTGACTCGATCTCGCCTTTGGTTTTTTTAAGTGATTCTACTCAAAGTTCTTCAACTTCTAGGTGGGCTGCAAGATGGGCTGTAGCTTCTGCGCGACTGGGACGATGGGCTTCGTGGCCAACCTGACCGCGGGAGAGATTGTGGAGCAGTATGTTCACGCATCAAGGATGAGCCCCATCAGGAACATTGTTTTCATGGTGCGTTTCCTCCATGGAGTCCTATCAGATCTCACGCACTGTTTCTTCATTGAGCAGGGGATGGGAGAGCCTCTTAACAACTATAACTCGGTGGTGCAAGCCGTGCAAACACTCACTGGACGCTGCTTTGGCCTGTCGCCAAGTCGTATCACCATCTCCACTGTAAGAAGTCTCAAACAAAACTCTTGTTTCAGCGCCTCCATCTTTTCCTTCCAGGTGGGAATTGTGCCTCGGATACTCTCGCTAGCAGGCGATCTCCCTGGCGTGAACCTGGCGCTGTCACTCCACGCTCCCACTCAAGCACTGCGCTGCCAGATCGTACCAGCCTCCCGGGCCTTCACGCTTGACAAGCTCATGGCCGCCGTGGATGCGTATCAAGCATCAAGGTGAGCTCCAGCTCGAAGCTCCAGTTGTGTGAGTACTCACTCTCTCCCGTGCAGCAATCGCACGCTCTTCATCGAGTACGTGATGTTGCAAGATGTCAACGATTCCTCTCAAGACGCTCGTCAGCTCGGGTGCCTGCTGCGAGACCGTAAAGTTGTAAGTTCTCCAGGTTGGTTTCTCGTCCCAGAGATTGAGATTTCATGGCTGGCTTTGCAGGTGCTCAATCTCATCCCTTACAACCACACTTTTGTGGTTGGCGACTACAGGGCGACTCCGGCGGATCGCGTGCACCACTTCCAGAAGATCGTCCGAGAAGAGTTTGGGATCCGCACGACCGTCCGCCAGGAAATGGGACAGGACATCGATGGAGCTTGCGGACAGCTCGCTCTCAAGAAACTCAAAGCTTCACCAGACATGGAGGACATCTTCCTCGATCTCCAAAGGAGAGAAGAGAGTCGGAGATAGAACCAAAAATCTCTCTTTCTTATTTTGGCTACGTGAAAGAAGAACAAACGCATCAGGCTTCTCGATTTTTCTTCCTCCGCCACACGGTCTTCCCTCTTACGAGTTCTGAGCCGTCACTCTGCAATCGCAAGAGGTGAAGCAGGCACGGCGGCTGCTCCACAGTCTCCTCGCCACTTCCGCCAAAGTTCGCTGTCTTCGTTTCCAAATTGTCGTCCGCGATCAAGCAATCTGCATGTTGTACCCAGGTCATCGACTCTACAACGTCATTCTGGCCGCATTCTCGCCGGTACTCCAAAGTTAAGCTCGATACTTCGTGGTCTTGAACAATAGAGAGAGGCACGCTCTACACAACCCGAGCGAGTTAGAGAGACCGCGGCTTCTACTTTAAAATCTTTTAAATCTCACCTCGAGCATCCATCCGATGTACTTTACGTTGTTCACGTGCTGGTTCATGTCCAAGTCTCCATGCCTTGGCTGCAAATGCAAAGATGATACTTTAAAAAAAGCGCAGGAAAGAGAAAGGAAAGTGAGATGGATACTCACTGTCAAACCCGAGCGGGCAAACTGTGTAGCGCCATCGACCTTGGTGATTTTGTGCGAGACGTTTCTGACAATGGCGCGTCTTTGGAGATAGAATGGAGTTATTTCCTCCCGGACGTCGTCGGGCATCTTAGAAAGCCTCCTCGTCGTCTGATTCATCACCACCCAGGTGCTGCAAGAACAAGCTCATCAATGTTTCCATCACAATCAAAATCTCACACAGCACACCTTGTTGCTCTGGCCAAAATCTGGCCCGACTTGTAATCTCGCATGAGCCAGTCCCTGCGCATGCCATTTTTACCCGACGCGTCCACCCAAGTATCTATCTCAATCGCATCGCCCCTACAAAGATCCACAAAGATCGTCACAAAGTCTGGAACAAAAGAAGAAAGTGAGCATACCATGAAGCGTAGCGCTCTACTTGGACATGCACTCTCGACACCACCCATATCAATCGGTGCCGGATCATTGCATGCGTTGCTCCAAATCCATCTCCAGCAAGCCCGGACATCCAGACGTGGTTTAACGCAACCTCCTGGAAAACCATCACTAGAAACTCTGTGATCACTTGTCCAGAGCTTACGAAGAGGAGCACTGAGAGAGCTCACTCACCTGGAAATGGTTCATGAGTGTTTCTATGGAGGCCGTCTTGTCCACCCCGACTTCATACGATCGAATGACGAAGGTCTGGCGATAGACGAGCCTCCCTTCCACGAGCCTGCCCTGCCTTGGAGATTCCAGCGCCAGACTGTAAGGCCGAGGCGATGCCACCAGGAGCGCTGCTATGGCTGCCAGCACCGTGTTGAGCGAGGAAGCGCCGCCCTTTTGCAACTCCTGGCCGGGATTTCCGTTCAGCTTGGAGGATTCCAGGCGCGTCCCGTTGATCGCCAATTCATCCGCCTTGGTTGCCTCCTGGAGGCTACTCCTCGCCGCGATCCTCGACCTTGGAAACAAATACCTCAGCTCTGCCGATCCATGGAAGAAGCGATACGACGACGTCGATGCCGTGCTCGCGGAGCTGATCCTCGACACTGGAAAAGCATCCATGGAACCTCGCCAGGGCCGATTCCCCGATGCCAATCGTGCATGCGCTACAAACTCGTAGATCCGCCGCGCATCACAATGCACGGCGATAGAATCCTGTGCCGGAGCTGCTGGATCGCGCGACCGGGCGTTGGAGATCACAGTGGCGCCATCCCCGCCGCCTCTCCACGGCGCCGGCGAAACGCGAGAGAGGAAATCTCTTTAGCAAAGAAAAAGGGCGAATTAATTAGTGCTAACTTAAACTGGATGGTCCTTAACTGTACGCGTGGCAGTGCGTTGCCGGCTGGCTGGCTAGCTGTCCGCCCGTACCACGGCAGCCAGACCCTCCCTGTACGACGGAAACATGAGCTCCACTCCCAGTTCTTCCTTGATCCTCTTGTTCATCACGCGCTTCTCCGCCGCCGCGCTTCCTCCATCTCCATTTCCTGGCGATTCTTCCTTAAGTTCCATTCCCAGGAGCTCCATTCCAAAGGCCGCAACCTCAGATCTCGGGGCCGGATCGTCGTCGACGACGTTGTAGATTCTCCTGCGTTTGCTACCAAGTTAGAGTTGGATTGACAACCGGTTTTGAGTTACCCGGAATGTGGTGACTCCATGCTCGCCATCAGGACCTGGCACACGTCCGAGACGTGGACTCTCGAGGTGAAGCGACGGGAATGCCTCGCTTCACTCACTCTTAGTTGCCTAGCGCCTTGTAAAGTATCCAGGACGCTGGAAAGGAAACAAAAAAAACCACTAACTCAGATTGAACAATATCGCATTACCTCCGACCAGGACCATAGATTCCACCAGCTCGGAAAATTTGCACTGACGCATTACTGTGCTGAAGCTCTAGCCACGAGTTCTCGGCGGCAACCCTCGCTTTTGACTTTCGATCCACTGGCTTCGCCTGCGTGCTGCAATTGCTTTGTTGGTTTAGTTATAAAACAGAAGCTTTCTTTTAGAAAATACTGACCTTTCGTCCACCCAGCCGCCTCGGTGATCGCCATATACTCCTCCAAAACGTAAGTGAGTCAATCACAAAGCTTACAGTCACAAAACCAATATACCAGTGGAAGATATGTATCCAATCCAGCGAAGTGCACGACACCGAGCTTCTATGTCCTCCAAGTGCATTTTCAAGACCTGCGAGCAACGACATACTCAAATGCATCAATCCCCAAAACGTACCGTGTCTGTCAGTGTATCCGGGTCCGGAGGCACACAGCTGACGAGATGAGTTGCTTGGTATAATGCCTCCAAGCCACCGTTGCTGGGGAACGACACCGAAGTTCAGTTCAGGCGAAAAAGACATGGTTCTTACTCGAGACTGACACCAGGGCCGAAAATGTAAGCATCCACTCCGTAACATTCTTCCAGCGTCCTCCTCTTTTCCGCGCTGCGGCAAGTCCCAGAAACCGTCCTGCTAGTCTTACGAGTATTGGTAAAAAACAAAACTTTGAAACAAACAAGAACACTAACCATCCCCTGGTACGAAGTTGCTTTCCAAGTTCAACCCCTGTGTAACCAAGGCCAAACACGAACATGGACTGGTTCGTGCTCGTTTCCAGCACCTCATTCTTCGTCTTCAACAGCCCTCCTGAACAAGACCACACTATGGTTCGCATCTTACTTTCTTACTTACACCAGTGGCAGCCCCAGAGATGAATATTGCTTTGCTTTACAACAAACTGCGCTGTACAGCGGCCCTTTTAGGCCAAACGTTCCCAAATGTCCCCCCCCCCCCCCCACCCCTCCCTCCCCGGATCCCACAGAACACTAGGTACCTAAGTATTAAAACGCACCAGGGTCAGCGCTTTTGGAAATTGATGTACTTGATGGAATACGCAAACCCAAACCAGAAAACCACGATGTAGGCAATAAGGACAGCAACGCAATATCCAAGCCAATCGTGCCTGAAGCCGAAGTAGTGCCGCAAAAAAACGTCCACCTGAATCGTACCATAGCCTTGTGCAGTCATACGTTCCTTGACGTCCCCTAACTGCGAGCCGATCAGGCCATATAGAGTCCAGGCAATTGGACTGATCCAGTAGAACCAGACCCACCAGCCAGGGATAAGCTGCCAGAGTAGAAAAAAGAAGCATTAGTTCCCGTGGAGTGTCGAAATGTATACTCACAGGCTGTGGTATGATAAACCCGGAGAAAAGATTCCATAGGGAGTAAAATGCAGAAGAGATGACCGCTGCTAGTTGCTGCGACGGCGTCAGGCCAATGGCCATCATCCCGTAAACCGTGAAGTACGTGAAAGTTAGAAACATGAAGAGCAAATACCAAAAGAATTTGGCTGCAAAAAACAGCGCATCATTATTCCAAGGCCACCAATTTATACTCACTAGCAGTACCGGCAGTCCATTCAAAATGGATCATTGAGTATGTGACGAGGCCGTAAATGATAGTTTGCAGTACAAGGTAAGGGATCTCGATGGCACCCTGTGAAGCACTCGAGCTTCAGTGCAAAAGATAGAAATTACTTGTGCTTACTTGTGCGAAGGCATACGGCAAAGGCGAGTACATTCCAGCCGCTCTTTCGCGATAAAAGACCGTGCGCTCAACGGAGACAATCGGTTGTACGCTTGAAGCGTTATTGATCCCAAGAAACAACACCGCTGCATAGAGAGCTCCCATGACGTTAAACAGATCTTGTTGGCTACCCCTGGGAGCAAAAGAACATGGTTTAGAAAAACTTTGTTGACTTGTAATCAAAGACTGTACCTTTTGCTTCCTATGTCCCAGAAAACGGAGCCAAAAATCAAAGCACAAATCAGAGTAAAGAAAAATCGAACAGCGTTGTAATTTGGGCTGCGCCAATACGTCAAGTTTTGCTTCCACAAGCATGCTTTAAACTGTGTCATTGAATCCTGAGAATACTCCGTTGGAAAAGAGAGATCTCTGGAACTAGGTGGTGGCACACTCAGTTCCTCGATAAGCTCTTCTATTTCCCTGCAGAGAAATGATGCATATTTTATCAAAGACTGATCATATACAAGACTGATGTACCTGTGTAAATCCGAAACAGAGTAAATGTCAGCAAAGTCCTTTTTCAGCCGCGCCTCTGCCGCAGGACTAGTTACTTCAAGCATCCATGTTGCAGGATTATATCCGTCTTTAATAATTGGAACGCCTTCAACGGTCTGTGGATTTTATGCAAGCGTTAGCCTCTGACAAGCGCATGCAAGGCATACCATGAAATAATCAATCATCGTTTGAGAGTTCTCCCCGAGCGGTCCCATGTAGATGACACGACCACCTCTTTTCATCAGCAAGAGCTCGTCGAAAGCCTCAAAGATGTCAATACTTGGCTGATGAATCGTGCAAACTACAGTGCGCCCTGTATCAACAGTATTTCGGACTGTCCTCATCACTATCGCGGCAGCACGAGCATCCAGTCCGGATGTGGGCTCATCCATAAAGATTATTGAAGGATTGGCCACGAGTTCCACAGCAATGGTCAGCCTTTTCCGTTGCTCAGTAGAGAGACCGGTGCTCCCTGGAAGGCCCACCAGAGCATTTCTTAGCGTATCCAGCTCCACCAGGGACATTATTTCTTCCACAAACGCCTGCAACCAAAACAACATGAGACAAAACCATCCGAAAAACAAAATCCCTCTTACATATCTGGTAGTTTTGTTCACTTCTCGTGGAAGCCGTAGCCACGAGGAATACAGTAAAGACTCGTAAACGGTCACTTGAGGGGAGTGAATGTCCGTCTGCTCCACGTATCCAGAAATACGAGCGAAAGTCTTCTGAACTTTGGAGTAGCCAGATACTCGTATATCACCTTCTATATATCCACCCGTCTTTCTCCCAGCAAGAACATCCATCAGCGTCGTCTTGCCCGCACCGCTTACACCGACAAGAGCAGTCAAGACACCAGGCCTGAATGCACCGCTCACATTACGAAGAAGCTGTAGTCGAGCGTCAGTCAGGCCCTGGCTTCTCATTTCCTGATAGCCACAAACAATAGTGCTCAACAGAGAGCAAGAGATAAAAAAAACACGTACTTACAGCAGGCATATCGACGTAGTAGCACATCTTCAAAAACGTCAAGGACAAAGGCTGAAATGGCAAGATCATTCCTTTCTTCTTGCCTGAATCTCTTTTTTCCAGTGCAGCCACATCCAGGGTCATTTCCGGAGTCCCATCGGATCGAAACGTTCTCTTTGTCGCTGTTTCTGTACGAGTAATAAACCTGAGATGATATAATGGCAAGAGAAAGCGTCGATCCCTACCTGGAACAGCAGCTTCAAGTGACGGTGGCTCAACAGGATCCTCTGGGATGACAGCCTGTGGTTTCCCCAGCGCTGTTACAATCGCCAGATCAATTAACTTAGCACTCCAAACCGAGAATGAGAATGCTTACGATCTAGATACGCAAACGCAAGGATCACAACCAGGTTGAACAAGAGCATATACCCGATCAGCACGCCCACTCCCACCCAGTACCACCAACTTTCCAAAAACAATCCTCTTGGCTTCATTATGTTGATATAAAGCTTTCTATATCCAGTGGCAACATTCTGCAAAACAAGAGTGCTCGAGTAATTAGAATACTCTCAGCTTCAACGAAATTAAACCTGGTTCCATCGAGGAGCGAGAAATTCATTCACAGCTATGGCATTCTGTGAATAAGAGAGAGGCGAAAGCCAGTACCCCCATATCCACCAAGGATGTATGTCATCTGTGATAGCAGACAGTTAGCCAGCGCAGCGAAATAAAATAACAAAGAAAGGCCAAAACTTACTTCTAGCTATAATAAAACCACCCAACAAAAATACAATAAGAAGAGCGAATGAACCGAAGGTATTTGCTACCACCATATCTCTAGCAAGAGCTCCAATCAGTCTAAAGATTGCCAATGCCATTTGATGCATCAGCATTAATAGAAACATGTATCGGAAGAACCTGGGGACAAAACATCAACTTTCAGCTTAAGTAACACAGAAAAGTTGTGCCAATACCTGTCAGCCTCTGGTGTGAAGCCTACGCAATAGTATATAATACAGGACCATATAACCGCTTCCACCACCGAGTAAGGGATTCTTAGAAACCAGCTCGGCAACGAAAACGCCCAAGCTGGATAGAAGCGATTATCTCTCTGCTTGTAGAAGACAGGAAGCCTATGAACCGTGATGGCCATCTCGGAGAAGCCATTAAACATCATATGAATAAGCGCAAAAAACAAGCAGCCGAGGTACATATTCCCGTAGATTTCATTAGTCGGCTCTATTGTCGTTCGAAGGAACAACGTGCCCGTAATTATTGCCATTATGGCTACCTGAAACAAAGGAAAACAATAAGAAGATCACGAGGAGGAGAGAAATTGAACTCTTACCTGAGTAGTTTTAAAAATGTAGAGAAATCTGTGACGTGAAATCAAGAGGATTTCTCGTTGGGTGCATGCCTTGAACAATTCCCAGCTTGACATTGCATACTTTCGTTTCGACAGAGCCGAAGGATGGCTGCCTGCTTTGTTATAAGGGGTGGCAAGGTGCGCGCTAAGGTCTTTACCAGCTTGATAATCTTGGAATGCCTCGGCAAACACCGCGACTGGAATGTACTGGTATGGCCTGCTCTTGTCTGCCCAGTATTGCTTCTGATCCTTCTTCGAGGTTACCTGTAGGGAAAAACTGTTAGAAGAAAAGAACAGGGAACCAAAAGCAACTCAATACCTCTTGAAGAAAATCAGCAACTCCTTTCCGAGGGGGCAACTTAAAACCCATCGATTCGAAAAAGTGTAGTATGCTCTCTCTCGGACCGAGATAAACTACGTATCCTTCAGCCAGTAGCAACACGTCGTCAAAAAGGTCATACGTTTCTGGAGGAGGTTGAAGAAGCGCCATCAGAACTGTCCCTTCTAGCAAATGAACAAAATTTCTGACGCACTTGACGATTTGAAACGTGGTGGAACTATCGAGCCCGGTCGAGATTTCGTCCATAAAAAGCGTCTTTTTCGGCCCCACAACCATTTCACCTGTGAGGAAGACGTTCTTAAGTTGCTGAGTTCTCTTGTGCTTGGTTGAGGCATTTGACTATGAAGCAAGCGAAGGTGTTGTAACCTGTAGTCACGCGTTTCTTCTGCCCTCCTGAGACGCCACGAAGCATTTCATTCCCCACCAAAGTGTCGGCACAAACTTCTAAGCCAAGCACCTTCATCATGTAGTCTGTAGCCATACTGTGCTTTTTCCCTTTAACAGCCATTGCCTGTAACCATAAAGTTTAGTGGAAAGACTAGTCCTTGAAATCTAGACGGCCGGACCTTCATAAAGGCATCAATTTCAGGATCCGGGTGAATGTGTCGCTCCTTCTCTCTGCCGACTAGCTCGGTTAGCATCTCTGGAAAAGATCCAAGGAGTAAGAATCTAGCGCCAAAGTTTTTGCTACTACGCACCGTTTTTGTAGCCAACACCTTGGCAGCGAGCAGAAAAATCCAGTGTCTCTCGGACAGTCATCTCTCCAATGTGGTTGTCCTCTTGACCAATATACGCAGAAGTTCCCAGGGGTTCAAACTCGTTGAAGCCATGGCCGTTGTAAGTTATTGTACCGGTTGCCTGCGAGCAGAAAAGACAGTTTACCGCAAAAGAAAGCAAACCAGGACACACCCTCAGATCCGCTTCAAGCTTTCCAGCGAGTGCCACCAGCAACGTCGACTTTCCAGCTCCAGGCGGTCCCAGCAAAAGAGTCATTCTGCAAGGAAGGAATCCAGCACCAAGATAAGAGAAATGGAGGTAAATGAAGCAGCTCACCTTCCGGGTTTGATGACCCCACTCACGTCCTTGAGAATCTTAAAATCCTTCTTGTCCGATGACATGATCTTCATAGAAACTAGCATGTCCTGAGAAGAAAAAAAGAGAGCGGTCTTTGATCTCAATCGATAAAGTAAGCCAGTTACCTCCACAAAATTCCTCACGAAGTTTGTGAGGCTTGGTAAAGCTCTCGATCCAACGTGAACATCAGCACTGATCCGGAGATGCTCGAAGCGAACCTCCACCGTGGGAAGCGCAATGCGGACCCTGTCAAGTCAGTAGTTCTACAGTGAGCTCCTCCTCCTCTGCCGAGATGAAAGCCAGCAGCCAAGAATCGATCGATGGACACCGACCTCTGGAGGCGCTCCTTGAGCCGCTGCAAGAGGTGGAGATTGTCTTGATCGGTGGTGGCAAACGCGCTCTCCAACACCCGCTGCCTCTCACCCCTGCTCAGGTACCTCACATCCACCGGGATCTTCTCCGCCTCGTCCAAAAAAACCATGCGGAGGCGCTCGTAGGCTGGGAACTCCTCCAGCGCTGCCCACATGAGCGCTTCCGCGTCCTCATTGTCCTCCATCGCCAGTGATTTCCTCGCAAACGGCGTGCCGTGAGCATCGGTGCTGACATTATCCTTCCATACCTTTGACGATCGATGCTCGGGATTTAGAAACAGGCCTCCCATCGGGGCCGCGGCATCTGCCGCCATTGCTGCGCGCCCTACACACTACTGCCGAGGACGCTAGGGCATCGCGAGCATCCACACAACATCAGCTCCATCAGGCACGCACGGCGCCTTGAGAATGCGGCTGGATCGCAGTCCTCCGCCCACGTTTTTGAAATGACCAGGCACCAAGAACCCTAATAACGGAAATAAACGCGTCTTCGAAAGCTAGGGTTATTTGGGGCAAGGCGTAGATCTGCTAGATCCAGGAGGAGGCGATGATGGCGAGCAGTGTGGCGACGCAGCAGCAGAGCTTGGCGCCGACGCCAGCGGCTCGGGCTTTCCTCTCCCGTCTCTCCGATGGTATGAAGATGGCGGTTGCGCAGCGCAGGCCGTGGAAGGAGCTTGTAGATCGCAACTCGCTGGCCAAGCCCGAGTCCCTCTCCGACGCCCTGGGCCGGATCCGCAAGAACATCGGCTACTTCAAGATCAATTACATCTTGGTCGTGCTGGGCTGCATCGCGGCGAGCCTGGTCTATCATCCTCTCTCGCTCCTCACGCTCGGGGTGCTGGCATTCATGTGGTACTACCTCTATCTCGTCCGCACCGAGCCCGTCGTCCTATTCAATCGGAGCTTCAGCGAGCGCGAGGTGATGATCCTCATGGGGATCGTCTCGGTCGTGGTGGTGTTCCTCCTCTCGGACGTGGGATCGCTGCTACTGTCGGCGCTCACGATTGGCGCGGTCGCGGTGAGCCTTCATGGGGCTTTTAGAGTTCCCGACGATCTCTTCCTGGACGAGCAAGAGGGCGGCGCTGGATTCCTCTCCTTCCTCGGATCTACCAGCAGCACCAATCCTCCAGTGGCGAGCCACGTTTGAGGATCATCATCAAGCCAGTTCTACCTATTTTGCCTATTTTGCTTTGTTGTTGTTCTAGCACATCACACGGAATGTTAAAAGGTTTGATCATCGCGTGGGCTGTTCTCCGCCGTAGGATGAATCGTCGTGGATCCCTGCCGCGCTGGAAAGTGTAGGAGAATATGCCCCCGGATAAAAACTTAGTGACTTAGGGTTTGTGGACGAGAGCTAGGAGCGAGCGATCCACACGCTAGCCCGATGTAAGTGATGTTGATCTAAGGCCGCCCTCGGGCGCGCCTCTTGCTGTTAGATAGATTGGAGGCTAGATCGCTAGGAGAGAGGGGGAGGGAATAAAATGGCGCCCACGGCCACCACGGCTGCAGTGTCAATCCCTCTTCCTTCGCGCCCTCCGCGCCTCGACGCTGTTGTTGCTGCCGACGATGCCGGGGAATTCGACTTCTCGGACGTTTTTGGGCAACTTCCATCCGTCAAGGAGGGCGAGGCTGCGGATTGGGGCCAGCCGGAGCTCCACTACGTCGCCGACACGCTGGTCATTTGTAGCCGGTCACACTCGCTGGTTGGGCCGTCTCCTCGTCCCAGCTTGAGAGTTGGCTGCCCGCTGGAGGAATGCGCGGCCGGGGACGATGCTGGTGAGGACTCCGACTTCTCCGACGCTGTGGATGTGGAGCAGCAGCAGGAATTCGACGACACCACTCGCAAGCTCGGGCCTGGCGACTTTGAGCTGCTCAATCTCGTGGGTCAGGGCGCCTTTGGGAAAGTTTTCCAGGTCCGCTTGAAGGGAAGTAGCGACATCTATGCCATGAAGGTGATGCGCAAGGACAAGGTGCTGGAGAAGAATTATGTCGACTACATGAAGGCCGAGCGAGACATCATGACCAAGATCGTGCACCCTTTCATCGTTCAGCTGCGATGCTCCTTCCAGGTACTCGAGTTTTGCTTTGCTTTGTGGTTTGCTGAATGTTCTTCCAGACCAAGACGAAGCTGTATCTCATTCTGGATTTCATAAATGGCGGCCATCTTTTCTTCCAGCTCTATCGCCAGGGGACTTTCAGGTACCTTTGTCTTTCGCTTCCTTCATGCATTTAGCATTTACTTTCCTTGCCTGGCAGCGAGGATCTCTGCCGCGTCTATGCGGCAGAGATTGTGAGCGCAGTGGCACATCTACACTCGAAAGGCATTGTACATAGGGATTTAAAGCCTGAAAATATTCTTCTCGACGCTGACGGCCATGTAAGCTACTCGAGTCGAGGCACTACTCGAAATCTAACACTCTGGATTGATGGCACAGGTCAAACTCACTGATTTCGGGCTGGCTAAAGAGATTGAGGAATCGGATCGAACGAATTCTTATTGCGGCACGGTTGAGTACATGGCACCCGAGATCTTACTCTCAAAGGGACATGGGAAGTCAGCTGACTGGTGGAGCCTTGGAATCCTGGTGTATGAGATGCTACACGGCATGGTAAGAGAAACCATCCGTTTCCTTTTTCAAGTGTTCACGTCGTGTTCTTGCAGCCCCCATTCACAAATCGCAACAAGAACAAGCTCCAGCAAGAGATAATCAAAGGGAAGCTCAAACTCCCGGGATACTTGTCAAGTGAAGTCCATTCTCTGCTAAAAGGGGTACGTAGCATGGAAGTCTATGGAGGCGAGCAGAGCATGACTGTATCGTATTTGTTTCTTTGCAGCTCTTGCACAAGGACCCCAGCAAGCGACTCGGGAGTGGCGGGAACGGGAGCTACGATATCAAGCGGCACAAATGGTTCAAGTGTATCAACTGGACCAAACTGGACGCTGGATTGATCCAGCCAAAGTTTGTGCCGGTCGTCCAAGGCCGGGCCTGCATTGCAAACTTCGACGAGAAGTGGACCACGCTTCCGGCGCAGGATTCTCCAGCGTCCACTCCTCGAGCAGCCGATATCGACATGTTCCAAGGCTACACTTACGTCGCACCCAACGTTTGGCTCTCTGGCAGCAGCTCTTGAGACGGACGACGACACCGTACAGTGAAGAACCAAATCTCTCTACACTTAAACGTATATAAAAAAAAGTGTGACAGCCTTTCGAAAGTGAAAAAGTGTGTAGTGTTCTAGTCCCAGATCATCACCACCGCTATGACGGCGGCGCCAAGCACGACCGCCAAAAATCTGTAGAATGGTGTGTCCCAG
Organism: Selaginella moellendorffii; assembly: GCF_000143415.4. Taxonomy (NCBI): domain Eukaryota; kingdom Viridiplantae; phylum Streptophyta; class Lycopodiopsida; order Selaginellales; family Selaginellaceae; genus Selaginella; species Selaginella moellendorffii. Next base: position 275,013 of record NW_003314329.1, on the reverse strand, counting down.
AATGATGCGCGATCGGGAACAAATCCTTTGGCCAGGAGATGGTTGATGGCTACGTAGACAAAAACTCCACACGCGATTCCCATGGAGATGGCGTAGATCCAATCCGCGGCCGCTCCCTGAGTCGTGGAGTCGATGATGATCCCAATGGCGACGCCAATCGGCGTGGAGATGGCGAATGCGAAGGAGTAGAGCGAGGTGGAGAGCAAGGGCCTGTTGGGCATGATCTTGAGCAGCGCGATTCCCATGGCGATGGCGGCAAAGAGCTTGTGAAGGCATATCGTCCACAGATTCCTCCATGCGTCTCTCTCGGTCGCTGCGAAGCACAATCGATCACGGGGACGCATGAGATGGATCGTCAACCAGCTTGCCTGCAATGCCGATCGCGATTCCCTCAAACACCGAGTGGAAGCAAAGAGCGATGATGAGTAGCAAGCTATCGCCAAAGGACGCCTCCTTGACGATGGCGGGTGCGGTGACGATGTTCTTCATGTTGAGAGTGTTGTCCTCCTGGAAATTTGCAGCATTTTGTCAGTGTCGGCCTAGAAGAAACACGGCTTCACTTACAACAGTAGAACCCTCCTTGGTGAGATCATCGCCTTTCTCTGAGGATCTCAGTGGAAATGAGGAAAGCACGTAGCGATGACTTACCAGCGGTGGCGGTGGCGGCCTCGGCATCGCGTAGCTTGGCTGGATCAGCGTGGTGGCGAGAAGCATCGGTCCTGGAGTAGACGCTGGAGATGATGCAATCGCCGAGCATGGTGAGCAAGTAGCCGGCGGTGGCGAGCATGTAAGCAAAAGGATAGCTTTTGCTGGTCCTCTCCTCGAATGTCTCGTTGGCATCGGAGAGGAAATGCATGAGCGCGGTGCCCAGGAAGACACCGCCGGCGAATTGCGTGCCCAGCACCAGAAAAGACGAATGCCAGCGGAAGAAGTAGGGCGAGATTCCAGACAAGAAGGTCGCCACGAACGCGATGATCAAGCACCATACCTTGGTGAGAATGAGACCCTTGTCTCGCAAATCGTGATCAGCTGCAGCAGCATCCGCATCCGCATCATCGTCATGGGATCCGCCGTGGGATTGCGCCGCGCCGATGTGGAGGAGGATGATCCCCGCCCACAGCAGCAAGGCGGCGCTGATCCATCGCGCCATACCTAAGACAAGCTTTCAACTTAGAACCTTTGAACTTCCAAACCATGGGAATGAGATAGGATTTATCGATAGCTGAATTATTCGGCTAGAGCCGGGCGCAACACGCCAACTGTACTCCAGTACACACACGTTGTGCCGATTGCTAGTACAAAGTACAGCCCTAGTAGAAGATTCAACGCCCTAAAACAGAGCACTGCAACAGTGGACCGACGACTTCGCTTCCAACCGCGAAGTCTCGTTTGAATGCCCGGATGCTTGATCTCCGTGATTCAGGGTGCTTGATCCAGGCAAAGCTGCGTCGGCCGCCGCATTTAGACAAAGGCGGTGGAAAGATCGCAGAGATGTGGTTACGCTCTCTTCTCCACGTGAACTATTATACTACTTCTAACTGAGATCACGATTGAATTGAATTGGATTGGATTGGATGGGTGGGGTTTTTGATATTTCCCAAAGATGATCCGAGGTGGGTGCTGGCTGGCGGTGCGACAGCCTTTTCATTCCTGATCGAGAGAGAGGAGGAATAGAAAATCTTCTGAATTTGATGGTTGTTGAAAGGATCAGGTGTACGCATGGGACGGACATTTGCCCTTGCTCCGCGATTGGTCACTGCCCTGGCGGCGTACGAAAGGAACGCAAAAAAATAGAGAGAAGAACTCCGCTTACCTCCCCAATTCCCGGGGGAAGGGCTCCTCCTCCTCCGTTTGTTGCCGAGTCGTCAAGGAATGGATTGCACCCCCTCACCAAACAATAGATGGTGGTTGCCTGGAAATCTAAAAATAAAGAAGCACCGCTTTGTGTTATCCGTAGCTCAAAAGATCGATCGAAATGGGATCTTAAGTGATGGTAGAGTTCAAAAGACTGGTCACAATGGGATCTTATACCGCACGATAATCTCTGCCTTCGTATTTGCTTAGCTTTATGAAGTTGAAAATGCAAATTTATGTCCAGTGGGGCTGGGCATGGGGCTCGCTCGCTCAGATACAGCCTCAACTCTGCTTTCCCTTTCTTTACTAAAAGAGAAAAGAGAAAAGGGAAAGAGAGGGAGAAGCTGGGATTCCTCTATGCGTATGCCGCAGAAGTCCGACTAAATGGATTGACATTTGCGAGCTCAACGTAAACATCACCGAAAGTTTCTCCGCAATTATTTATGCTCAGTGGAGAGGAGACGAGCAACAAGAAATTGGCGTACTGTAGACGCTCAACGCAAATCAAAGCAAGACTTACTTTGGTTGAAAGTGAAGAACTCGGCCAGCCAGCTAGCCGGGCAAACAAAACAGCGTGGGCTGGCCGGGCAAAAAATTTACATTGCTTTGTTTTTGCATGGCCACCTTTCATGCCACGGACAATGGCTGCGGCGGTCTTTGAGTTGACCAGAGCGTACGCAGCGCCGGTCAAAGGAGCCAACCGGGATGCAGCTCAATAGTGACGCAGACAGTGCTGAGTGCGACGGATGGCGCAGAGCTATTTCGCCCTAATGCGTACGTACGCAATGTACGGTTCCAAAAGGACAGAGGGGAAAATGCTACAGCTGCCGCGCCGCATGTTTGATGTGAGAGAGAGACATGGGAAAAAGGAAGAACCCGAAAATCTGAAATCTGGCACCAAACAGAGAGGGAGATTATGCTGGTGGATATTCCATTCCCCCCTGGAGCTATAAAATTTTCCCATTTTTGTTATCCAAGGAAGCCATTGGATTCGAAAGCCAAAATGCAGCTACAAATATACGCCGCTCTTAATTTAGGGGCCGCGTATACTTAGGCCCCCAGGATGATCCATCCCTTTAGGTTGCTAGCTCTATCGCCAGGACCAAGGATTCCAATCGCAGCTCTCGCAAAGTGGTGGAAGTTATAAGATCAGGAAGATCGAGAGGAGCTCAGCTATGGTGTGGGCGCTGCTGGTGCTCCTCACCATCTTGTTGCCGGCGATGCACTCGTGGGCTCCCGCGGCCGAGGCCATCCGATCTTCCCAGTTCGGGCAGCAGCAGCTCTTCCACGAGGCTCCAGCGTTTCGAAACGGCAAGGAGTGCCCGCGGCAGAGGCTAGATCCAGCGCAGCGGCCCGGGTGGTGCCATGATCCGGGCGCGATTCACGTAGCAATGACGCTGGATCGCGCCTATCTCCGCGGCTCCATGGCCGCGGTGCTCTCCATCGTCCAGCACGCCGTCTGCCCCGAGAGCATCGTCTTCCACTTCCTCATCGCGTCGCCCGGGCATGATCACCATCCCGAGGAGCTGCCCATGGACGCGCTCCAATCCGTGGTGAAGCAGACGTTCCCGTACCTCAGGTTCAAGGCGTACGAGTTCCAGGAGGCGCTGGTCCGCGGCCGGATCTCCTCCAGCGTGCGCTCCGACCTCGAGCAGCCCCTCAACTACGCGCGGAACTACCTGGCGGCGATGCTGGACGAGTGCATCCACCGCGTCATCTACCTCGACTCCGATGTGGTGGTGGTGGACGACATTGCCAAGCTATGGCGGACGGAGCTCCGGGACGGCCACGTCCTGGGCGCCCCGGAGTACTGCGCTGCCAATTTCACCAGGTACTTCACGCCCGCCTTCTGGAGCAACGAGACGCTGGCGTCCACCTTCGCGGCCAGGTCCTCCACGCCCTGCTACTTCAACACCGGCGTCATGGTGATGGACTTGCGCGCGTGGCGGCGCGGCGGCTATACCGCCATGCTCGAGGCCTGGATGGACGTGCGCAAGGAGAGCAAGATCTACGAGCTGGGATCGCTGCCCCCTTTCTTGCTGGTGTTCGCGGGCGAGGTGGAGGCGATCGAGCACCGGTGGAACCAGCACGGCCTGGGCGGGGACTGCGTGGTGGGCAGCTGCCGGGATCTCCACCCGGGGCCAGTGAGCTTGCTGCATTGGAGCGGCAAGGGCAAGCCATGGGCGCGCCTGGATTCGGGCACGCCATGCCCGCTCGACAGCCTCTGGGCTCCCTATGATCTCTTCCGCTACCGCCATCGCCACCCGCAACTGGCGCTCGCGCTCTCCATGGTGGCCTGAGAGAGAGAGAGAGAGAGAGAGAGAGAGGGAGAGAGAGGGGGAGAGGGAGATTCGTGAGCACCGGTGGTCCGGCGCGATCCATCGCTGGATCGCATCCCACATTCTTGGATTTTGGATTCTTGTTCTTGTTCTCCTTCCTGGGTTGTAGAAGGGAGCAACCATACATACATTATAGGTAAAAGCAACAGAAGATTGAGACTTCTTCCATGGTCGCCTTGCCCTAGCTCTAGCATCTACATTTGCGATGGAGGAGGTCCAGAGCAAGCTCATGGCGCTCGACTACCCGCGAGCTTCGGTGCCGGCGCAATCGCTGCTCTACGCCGGCCTGGAGCGCTATGCGCTGCTCGAGTGGCTCTTCTTCAAGTAAGTTCTTGAGCTTTGCTCGCCCTTTCCACGCCACGCTCTCTTGGCATTTGGTGTTTGATTAGGCTCCTAGGGGATAAGTCGCCTTTCACGCAGCAAGGAGCACAGGGCGATGGCACCGAGCGGGACGAAGAATCTACGCGAACACAGCGTGAGCCCATTCTCGAATCCAGATTGTGATTGTGGCAAAGGCGACGACCTTTTCATCTCTTTCGCAGATTTAGCTGAGATCGCCAGGTTTCTGGGCTTGACACCGACTGTGGATCTAGACGCTGTCCAGGTAACTCTGGCTTAAAGTGTGTGGATTTTGTGGATCCGGCAAACCAATGCTCCTTCCACCACAGGGTAAAGGGAGCTACGAAAGTCGTGCCGAGATGCTGCGCTTGATTGTCAACCTGGTTGAGGCGAGCTGCGTCGCTGACAATCCGGAATGGAGGTTGGTGCTCTTTCCTCTCAAACCCGTATGAACGCCACCACCCTCATCCTCGTTTCGTGCGTGCCTATAGTGTGGATGACCAGGTTGCCAAGGACATCCAGTTCCTTGATGCTATCTCGGAGAAGCAGGCCCAAGTTTTCTCCGAGGAATGCAAGCTCTTCCCGCCCGACGTACAGATCCAGACGAGCTTCCCAGTGTAAGTGACGCGTCTTGTGTCTGTCTGGTTAACGCTCGACCTTGACTTTGTTTGCAGGCCGGACGTGTCCGAGCTAGAAAACAAACTCGCCGACTATGTCAAGCACCTGGCCGATCTCCAGCAGGTTGTTGATGATCTGGCCTCGAAGGTGGGTTTCTCCTCTCGTTTTTTAATGCTTGAGCTTCATGTGCTGCTTTGACTCGGATCCAAAACCGCTGAGTTCTGCCATTGGTCCAGCAAAACTACAACCCGAATGAAGACCATTCCGAGGCTGGGAACGAATTAAAGGCGCAGCTGGAATCTTTCCTCGAGACCGCCAAAGTATTCAATCATATATATTCAAAGGTGCCCGCGCTCTCCCCCTCTTTCTTTCGCTCTCGTACGATGTATGTTTGTTGTGATCACGTATACCCCGCAGGAAATACGACCCTGGACACACACGATGGAGCTGCCCCAGCTGCATGGATTGGGACCGGCTGCGAACCGGCTGTTGGAGTCGTATAAACTCCTCCTCAAGGTGAGAGACGTGAAAACCAATCAACTGCACTGAACCCTCCAATCCTCCGGTGGTTGCAGCTGCTTCGCAACCTTCGTAGCTTGCGGGACTCGCATGCAGCCATCGCCGCCGTCTCTGAAACTTCAACTTCTCCCACCGCCACCTCCGTGGAAGATGGTGCTGCTACCACTGCTCGCGCCGACGGCTCCCTCGAGAAGCTCGTGTCCGAGTGCGAGGAGGCACTCGTCGATCTCAACCGCGGGCTTGCGGTCCTCTCGGCCTCGGCGGCACGGGTGACAACTTAGTGGGCCATCGTACGGACGTGTGTACTTGGAGCAAAGCAGTTATCTGTTGGTGGATCCGACCAGCGGGGCACCGCGAGCTGAGTGGGGGAATTATGAGATGCGTCACCTTTCTGGGATGTCGTGGGCTCCAAATGGATCGGCCTCTCGTTCGCTCCCTCACTAGTCGGCGCCTACAGTGGCTCGCGCAATCATTTTTCTCTTGACTTTGTCACCGAGCAATGCTTTGCTTTTCGCGCTTGTGATCTCCTTGTCAGTCGCAGTCTCGGCTTGGGGCGGGTCGACTCAGGTTCGCAGAACTTCACTCCTGTTCGCAGCTTCTTTCCTTTTCATTTCTTCGCAAAGCTTGAGCGCTCTAACGTTTCCTCTCCAGGGAGTGTGGTGGTATGTCGGGTGTGTGGCTGTTTCGAGACGGCGTGGCCACGCTTGTGCGGAATCCGATGAAGCAACCGCTGGACAACTTCAAGGCTTGGGAGCCGCCAAAGAAGCAGCTCGTGTACCGGGCCACGAACGAAGTCATCACGTCTTTCGATCTGCTCGAGGACAAGCTTTTCGCGCTGGGATGGGAGAGGTGTGATTCCGAGGCGGAGGAGAGCCGGCAGTACTTTCGCAGCGTCAACGGGCCATACTTCATCTCGCTGCCGGCGGACTTCACCAAGCTGAAGACGACACACATGTATGACATTGTTGTCCAAAGCCGGACTGCGTTCGAGGTCCGCGATGTGCTCAAACACCACCAGCACAGCTGACAGTTATCTATGCTTCGCTACGCTCGTCAGATGATCCTCCTCCAAGTCCGGACAGCCCCGCGCTGGGATTGGACCATATATGAGGACCACCCAAGTCCGCAATGAAAAGATTTTCCAGAGTCATTTCGTTCCTCTCAATCTTGTCTCTGGCCTCTTGAATCGCAGAAGACGCGGCTTTCACCACCTGGTCTGTGGAACTTCCAGCAATGCCGGCGACTACAGTTAGATGTGGAGTTTGCGTGCTTAGCTCCTCCTCGTCTTCGGGCCTGGAGAACGATAACAGCGTCAGTGGGAACGCATATATAGAAATTAGCGGATCAACGCACGTTTGAGCTGGCAAGTTGAGTCCCAATCTGTCAAACCATCCACTGGCTGTTGCCAAAAAAACAAAACACAGCAGTCAGAACCAAAATCCAAGAAGAGCTTCTTTACCTTTGTGAGGTTTCTTCTGTTCGTGGTGGCTGACAACGGCATTCTCCGTCTCAGATGTCACCCTGTAAGCAGCACGATATGACCCTTGTGAGAACAGCTTTCAAGAGTACCTTCGCTCGAATGAGTCCACTAAGATGGGAAAGCTCGGTTGGATTCCGGCTAGCATTCTGCACCACTTGTTCCCAAAAATGGCTCTATCCAAGGTGTCTTGAAAATACATCTGTGCAGCCTTGGCCATGATCGACTCGAGCACAGAGCTCCATTCGTCCATGTCCTCTACAAAATCCTGAATCTGTGAACATAGAATATTTTATCAGTACGAAAATTCGCTAGGCAAATATACGTCTTGTGACTCCAGCATCTCGAGGTCATCTTCAGCCATATCCGACGGGAAGTCGCTCACTTGATTGTGTCTTCGAGCCCGTCGATTTCGAATCAGTGACTGATAGTGATGTTCCATAGACGATCTAATCACCCCGTCCAGCTCTTCCTTTTTAAAAAAATGTGGCCTGAACCTGTACCACGGCATTATATCTTACTCAAGGAAGAAAACGTTAACGTACCACCGCGCACCACTAGGCCCAACGACAAGAATGCTCAAACAGTGAGATGTGAACACCGGAACACCTTGAAATTGTTGAGCGGCCTTTCCACCTTGCTCCTTCTTTATAATGGTTTTGGCAAGATCTACCTGCAGGCATGGATGTGAGTTGTCACTTGATAAGCTGCGCAGCGCAGCTACCTGTTTTTTCGAAGGAATGAAACTAAACAGCGAAGGCCTTTCCTGTGAGCAAAACAAGCAACGTATTAATACAAAGAAAGAAACCAGTGTTGAAGAACTTTTTACCTTAAAGAACTTATATGCGAGATGCAAGGGAACGGAACCAATCTCCATGTCGGGCACCTTTAAGCGATTGAGATACGCCTCTGGCATGACACAAGATAAAACACACGACCGAGTTTAGCGACGAGGCTTGTGTCGATCTCTCTATTTCACCTAGGACATGCAAAGCATACTTGCATCATCGTGATTGATATAGAAGTGAAACGCTGGGCCTTTGGAAGCCTCGACGCGAAGTATCTTGGACAGAAACCTGTCACCATAGCACCATAATCCTGTAAAGAGGAGATTAGATGCATGCGAGCCTACCTCTTGACGAAAGAGCAAGAGAATGGAAGGTCTTTGAGGTACCGCTTCTCTTCCACACCCACAAGGCAGCTGCGAGAGCTCGAGTAGAGGCCAAATACTTGTCCCGCGAAGCCCAGGCCCTTGCTGAAAACAAATCCATTCGGCTTGGCCGGCCTGGATTTCTCCTCGGTGTGTGCTCCGTGTGTGCTCGTGGAGCTCCCCAGATTGTGGAGTGTGACCAATGGTACCAGGCTCTTGCTGTCCGCTCCAAGAGCGCTGGCGAGCTGGAAGAGGCCATCCCGACGCACTAGCCAAAACAAGAAGCTTCATGAGAGACAGCGACGGAGCTCCAACAATACCTACGATGGTGGTGAAAATCCACCGCTGCATTGAGCACGGAGCACAGCGCGCCTCCAATGCATACCTTGCGGCAGCGGCCCTGCTGCGCCGTGGGGACGGGAATCCACCACAGCTCCTCCTCCTCCTCCTCGTCCAGCAGAATCGCCATGGCCAAGTTCCCTAGTGAGGCTAGGGTTTCCAGCAAATGAAGCGCAAGGCGGAGGGAATTGCCCTGCTCTCGCTCTACAACGACGAGGACGAGGACGACGATGGAGAGGAGGAGGAGGGCAAGGAGGCTGCCGCCATTGTGGATTACGCGCACGACGAGGCGACAGAGGTGGAGGTGAGTGATGGCATGGGTTCCAAGGCAGTGAGTTGCTTTGTTTTTTGCGCTAGGCCGCGGAGCTAGGAGTTTCGAAAGAAGAAGGAGAAGAAGAAGCTGGCGGCGCCACCGCCACCGCTGTGGCTCCGCCAGATCCAAATTCCTCTCCTCCAGCACCCCGAGAACAAGTCACGCCGCAACAAGAAGAGCTCGTGTGTCTCGACGAGAGCTTAGTCGCAGATTTTCTTCCATCGCCACCAACATGCAAGTGTTCTGACGAGCTACAGGTGGGTGTCTCCCTCTTTTTTCCTTCTCCTTTACGTGTATCATCGTAGTTTTGCAGGACAAGTTCACCTGGTTCTTGTCGCTCAAAGATGCTGGCAGGAGTTTCAACGACGAGCTCCGAAACTCGAAAGGCTACCGGAATCCCGACTTCTTGCACCGTGCTGTAATCCACCAGGGCGTGGATCAACTCGGGAGCTGCTTCAAGAAGGAGATATTTGATCCACATGGCTATGATCCCGAGGACTTCTATGACGCTCTCGGTAAGTTATGCGTGCGCTCTCGGTACCTCGGTCCTGACCCGAGTCTTCTCTTCTAGCACTCGAGCAGAAACGGGAATTCGACCGTAGAGACATGGAGAGGAAGCAGAACCAGAAGCTGGAGTTTGTGCGAGCGAACACTCTCGCTGCCGCCGCGAAGATGATGCAGCAGAAAGGTCTGTGGTATGTGTGGCACACAAGTTTGTGGTTTCTGATGGTGCAAAGCTTGTAGTGAACGTTAACGCATCAATACCATCCTTGAACGAGGCGGCTGCTGCGGCTGCTCCAAAGCCTGAAAGCAGGACCAACAAGAAAAGCAAGTGGGATAAGGTGAGACTTCTTTCTCGTTTCATGCCTTTCATTTTGCGTATTGTGTCGCCAATAGGTTGAGCCCGACTCTCGGAGCATTGGTGGTGCATCGTTGAGTAGCCAGAACGCTCTGGCCGCGGCTCTGGTGTCCGCAAATGCAGCTGCTCTGAATTTCGCGTACGTCGTTACGCTGGCTTTGAGTCTTGTGATTGATTGATTGATTGATGTGTTTCCAGACAAGCAGCTCAGGCTATCCAGGGGGTCCAGCAACACAAGCGGAAGGACGAGGACAGGCACGGCAAAAACCTCCGCTGAACCTTCAAACGGAGAAGGGAATATTTAGGAATGTTCTTTTATCAAGAGAAATGGAGGCCAAGGGTTTAGGGTTTAGGGTTAGGGCTGCTGCAAATAGGATGGAGACGAGAGTTTTCCCAAGTCGAGCTTATGCATGGCGTCTGAGCTTTGAGGGTGTGATGCCACAAGAGTGGTGGGATGGATTTGCAACAAAAGCCGAGATGTACAACTCACTTGGTCGACATATAAAGGCCAGGCAACTCAGAACAAAAGATGTGGCACCAGGGATTGATAAGCAAGTTCTTGTCGAGTTGGGTCTGTTGGAAGAAGCGAACGCTGACAAGCTCACGAAGTGGGGCTATCGAAAGCTGGTCAGGGAGTTCAATGGAGACTTCAAGTCGGCAAAGGCTCTATTGATCGACTTCTCCATGACCACCAAAGAGCTTGCTAGCTTATCAGCTCTAGAGATGCAGGAGAAGCTTGCGCAGTGCCTGAGGTCAAAGGGGATTGAGGGTGACGGGTTCGAAAAGGTTTTGACGGTTAAGAGCTGGGTCACATATCATAACCCAGCTGTTGGCAATTTGCTTCCGGCGTCCAGAACCTGCCGTGAAGAAGATGTCGAGGGCGAGGTTGTGAACATTGTTAAAATAGACAAGTCCATTATCAACAAGATCGATGCTGCCAGCACAAAGGAGACTGCTAATGAAGAAGATGTAAGTTTCTATTTCTTCTTTCCAATTGTCACGAATGACACTGCAGAAGCCTACTGAGGAGAACAAGAGTGAAAAGAACAACAGCGTGGAGGTGCCCAAGAAAAGAAAAGATGTAAGTTTCTATTTCTTCTTTCCAATTGTCACGAATGACACTGCAGAAGCCTCCTGAGGAGAACAAGAGTGAAGAGAACAACAGCGTGGAGGTGCCCAAGAAAAGAAAAGGAGAGAAAAAGGCCAACAGAACAAGGAAGAAGAAAAAGATCGAAATACATCTTAAAATTTATGTCTAAAAACTAAATGAATCCTCCTATAACTAAATAGTTTTTGCCACGTCATTGAGCTCAGCCAATCAGCACGGTTCACGAGGATCGTGCTTTCTAAAACACATCGTGCCCGTGCGTTTCGTAAGAAGTGATCGGGACCGTCGGGAGCAAACACGTGAGTGCTAATATAAATAGTGCCAGTCCTAGGGCTTGAGTCCCAGTAGGTCAATCTACAATGGCGCGTACCAAGCAGACCGCTCGCAAGTCCACCGGAGGAAAGGCGCCCAGGAAGCAGCTCGCCACAAAGGTTTGTCTCTCCCTCCAGATTGTCGATTCGGCCTGGTTCTGACGATCGTCTCGGCCTTTTCAGGCTGCCAGGAAGTCTGCGCCTACCACTGGGGGTGTCAAAAAGCCCCATCGCTACCGCCCAGGAACTGTTGCACTCCGGTAAGTCATGCGTCTCTCCAGCGTTCTCGATCTCCAGCGTTCTAATGCGATGCCTGTTTCCGCATCTGCAGTGAGATCCGGAAGTACCAGAAGAGCACCGAGCTGCTTATCCGCAAGCTGCCCTTCCAGAGGCTGGTTCGTGAGATTGCACAGGACTACAAGGTGGGTTCTCTTGTCTTGCTTGTGTTTCTTCTGACGCTTGGGTGTTTGTGGAACCAGACCGACTTGAGGTTCCAGAGCCATGCTGTTTTGGCGCTGCAGGAGGCGGCCGAGGCTTACCTGGTGGGCCTCTTCGAGGACACCAACCTGTGCGCTATCCATGCCAAGAGGGTGACTATCATGCCCAAGGATATCCAGTTGGCCCGGCGCATCCGTGGGGAGCGGGCCTAGGAGGAATCGAATTCACCCACTTTAGGTTGTCTAGAATCGTTGTCTAGCCGTGTAATATATCTCCGCCTAAACTTTTCCCTCGTTAATGGCTGCTCTTAATTTGTTGAAGTCAGTAAAAGGAGCTTGAAGGTTATTGTGCAAATTTGTCATCTTGATAGAAAAGCTAATATGTTCACCCCATGAACAAAATTCTCTTGGTAAACCCTGAGAGGAAGAGCTTCTCGGTTGACGTTGTCGAATTGGCATGGTTTTCTGATCAATATAAAAATCGATCTTTGCACCTCTCAACTCCATGAATTTGTAATCCTCAGTCACCTTCAAATCTCTGACAAGAACTACAACTGTACCATTTCGTGAAGATTCTGGAAACAACGCCAGCGCTCCCAAACCCGAGAGCCACTACTACGCTTTGCAATGGCAGCACCTGGAGGCGCGATCATTGCTCTCCTCTTCAATCTTCATCAAGTACGGGCATCTCCCGACCACAAAGATATATTTTATGCTTGCATCAAGCTGCTTAGCTAGAACCTTGTCCACCTTGGTGTCAAAGATGACCCTCAGTTCTTTGCTAAGCTTGATCTCATAGTACTTCCAGCTGCTCATCCAACTTCTTCCACGCCTTAGAGAGCTTTCGGGTGGTTTCAAACACCTTGACTTCAGCTGGTGAGCTGCTCTTCCCAAGTGACCCCAGTCACCACCTTGTGAGCTCATGGATCATCAAAGTTTTCCAAGCACCCAATCTTTCTCTTGAGCAAATCCTGTCAACATATGTTCCTCCTCCCAACTCCCCAGAGCTTGCAGAAACCTCACATGCCTTTTATGATAGACATGCACCACCAAGTCGATCGTCCCACCACCAACATCACCCTTGCACAAGATTGCCACGTCTTTGAGCTTTAGGACGATCTTGAGCAGGAATGAACTCGTATGGGGAGCTGGAGCAATGCTTCCCCTTCACGATCCCTGCCATCTTTTCCATCTTGCTTTTGGAAACGTCGCTCCAGAGAGACACCATCCTCCTGGAGTCTTTTCGAGCATGGGCTTGAACTTGGTCACGAAGAAACCCGGGACCAGTGAAGCCTGGAGAGCTTTGAGTAGGCTTTGAGCGTGCTCCATCCCCAAGCAAGAAGCCCTCTGGCTGGAGAGTAGAACAAGCTGGTTGCGTCTTGGAGTCAGAGTAGGGCCTGCTTGCATCCTCCAGTTGCAGAAGCTTTGCAGATCAGAGTGATGCGCAAATGAGAATGTAGTCCCAAAAGCCAGGCCCGGCTATCACCTTCGATTCAGTAGAAGCCATAGCTGATCACCACCACTTCCGCCAAGTAGCCAACACAAACACCAAGGTATAGAGAAATTTAATGCAGGAGACTGATTCATACAAGAAATTGAAGCGCGTGCTCCATACTCATCGTGGCAGTGGATTTGTCTCGCTCCGACGTCATCATGGCACGAAGGCTACTTTCAGCTTGTGGAGCCACCGTTGGAAAAGGAAAATCAGCTTGTACCGTTATGACACCTTGACCAGAACTTTGAAAGCCTTTCACAGCTGATACCGTTAAGAGTTTTGGGTAGTAGATTGGATCCTAAACATATTCTTTTTTCATAGTATCTTCAAAACAATCCCTCATCTGTCTAAACTAAACATGGCATGGTAGCTGAATCCCTTTGTGCTAACCTTTTATAAGGTGTTTCTGAAAGAAAATAAAAACCAAAAAAGGAAACGCCTGGCTGTATATGAGGATTACAAAAGCACCTTGAAAGTGTTACCTGGTTGAGTCTGTAACCAGGTGCCTGGATACGGAAGATCTGTAACTGCGTCTGATGTGCATAGCTTTGCCTTGTCAATCTTTGGTGCCAGCCGGCCGAAAGAATGCCAGGTTGGAAACCAGTGATGATTTTTTCGTGCTTCTAACAACAGTAATTGTGTACTAAGGTGAGTTTGGATTTCCTCTATTCCTATGGATCCTGGATCAAGCACTGTTTGCAGGAGCTCTACTCTCTTGACAAAATGAACTCCCAAAATGTTCCATCTTGTGATCTTGTCACTAGAGAGTGGCATCTCCTTGGCCAGGCTTCTGCCTAAGCATGCCTGTTGCCTACAGACTTTGTTGTATAGACACCAGCTTTGCCCATATGAAAAGCCCAATTGACAAAGTCAGACTAGAATTGGAGGCCAATTTTAATGCATAATACACTTTATAAGATCATAGCTAAGGCTTTGGCTAAAATATTAAGATCGATTCTCCTAACAATACATGATACTCAGAATGGCTTTGTAGAAGGGAGATAGTTGGTAGATAACATATTGACAGTGTTGCTAACTCAAGAATAAGTTAAGTATTGAGGTTTGCAGATTTTGAGAAAACATATGATAGAGTGGATTGGGAGTTCTTACAATTAACAATGGAAAAAAATTGGAATTCTGGATAAATTCATAAGATGGATTGCACTCTCTATTCAGATGCAACAAGCAAAGTCACAATAAATGGGACAGTTGGCAATACGATTAAGTTACAATGATCAGTAAGACAAGGGCTCCTTTTTGTTCGTATTTGTGGCTGATACTTTAGCACACTATCTAACCAGACTAGAAGGGCCAGAAGGGATGGTGTTGCTTGGGTATTAAGACTCATTGCAAGATACAGCTGCAATGGTAGAAAACCAGTTGAATTCTAGTGCCTTTGTAAGTGACACTAGAATAGTAGCAAAAGGAATCTTGGAAAACATGAATAAAGTTAAGGAGGATCTAGATTTTTTCAATCTTGCAGCAGGTTCTAAAATAAATTAGGGCAAATTTGTTTGTATATTTCTAGGGAAAGGAATGGGATTTCAAATGGCTTAAAAAGGTATCTTAAATTTCAAGTTGGCCGTCCTCTTCCATAGAATCAAAAAGCAATAGACAAACTTCGAGATCAATTAAAATTTGGGCATGCTGCCCTCTCATTGAGTTACTCTTTATGACACTTTTATATCTCAACTAGACCTAGTCATGAAATAGAAGTGAGTGTGGTCGTCTCCTTCAAATCATGTTGATATCCAAACCTCCCTCTTGAGTCGAGCACAAAATGGAGCCACTGCCAGCGGATCTTGTTGTCAACCATTCTCCCAAAACATAGGAGCCACATGTTCCTCCACTCCTCTAGTCGACTAGGTTTCACCCACTCTTTTAGGAAATGGACAAGTAAGTCTCTACCATGAGGCCGCCACCGCATGTCCATTGAAGTGACAATGATTCTATGCCTCTCAAAGTGCTTGCACTCTTATCACTCTCTAGATAGACTAGTGGTTATGGCCCATTGCCTCCGAAATTTACATATTGACTTCAGCCTTTGTCATATCCCACTAGACTTGCATACTCCATCTGTGTCATCCTCAACATCAAATACATTTCCAAGCCAGACCAGTGGCTGGGCCTCTTGCTCTTTTGAACCAGTGGAGAATATGCCCACTCCTAACCACAAACTTTGGAACATCTCCTAATTCATGTGTCACAATGAGAATCTATCGCTATACCTCTCTCACCACATTACACTCCCACATGTCAAGTTGCCACACTCCTTGCATGCTTCCTCCTAGAACCACTATCCCACTGATAACCCCTGGTTTGCCACCAATCAAGAGGTGGCCTTAACTTTCTCCTGTATTGGTAATTTCTAGAATGCAAGCGTGTTATTCACCATATAATTTGCCTCAACTCCTTGCTTGATCCATTTCTTCCATAGCTTGGGGATCTCCCTATGGACTTCCTCCTTGCTAGTCAAGAGACCATCTTGTGCTTCCTTGACTTCAAATGAGAAGAAGCTCTTCACTCCCTATTTCCATGTTATGAGTGTGAGACATAAATCCCTAAGTCCTAAAGTGGAGCCAAAAGGGTGCCATGTAGTAGTGGTCAAAGTGGAAGTGAATACAATAGGTTGTATTCTAGCAAGCTAACACCTCAAAAGTGGGACTTTATGGGTCATCGGATTAACAAAGTCCAAAAAGTTAGAAGACTCAAGTAGAGTCAAGGAATGGTCCTAAGGGATTGGTAGAAGCATTTGGACTGAGGTGTGTTATGCCCCATGAAGGTTGGGGAGGATCATAAGATCCAAATATAAGAACAGTGGGTATTTCATTGATGCCAGAAGGTGCCATACTCAAGTCGTGAGAAAGGTGTTCCTAGGAGAAAACAACTTTGACACAAAGTTGTGTGTAAACTCTATAGTATATGCTAATGGATAATTGGCATGACAAACAACGGTATTGATCTTGGCAAAGACTTAGACACAAGTAAGAAGTGTCATAAAGGTAGGTTTGTGGAGCTGATGGTGTGGAGACACCGAATGCTCCAAGGCATGATGCTTTGAAGTCAAGTTGGCAGGTTCATGAAAACCCCTCTCCAAAGAAATCCTAATAGAAATGGGAATGGCATAGCCTAAGTGTAAGGAACTGACTCCCCGAGATGTCGTAGGCTAAAGGATCCCCAAAAGCTTGACCGAAATGACAAAGAGTTTATCGGATGGGACCAAGTCGAGGATCGAGTCCAAGACCGACTCTAGGTCTGAGTTCGAGATAGAGTCCGGAATCGAGTCCGAGACCGACTCGGGGACCGAGTTCGAGTAAGAGTTCGAGACCGAGTTCGAGACGGAGTCCGAGATCCGAAATCAGGTCCGAGACCGAGTCCGAGGTCGAGTCCGAGGTCGTGTCCGAGATCGGGTCCGAGATCAAGTCCGAGATCGAGTCCGAGACCGAATCCGAAGTCGGATCCGAAATCGGGTCCGAGATCGAGCCAGAGACTAAGTCCAAATACTAATATGGGTCAAGGGGTGAAAGCCCAAAGCGTGCGTCTCCCGGGGGGGGGGGGGGGGGGGGGGCTGCAGGGTGTTCCAAAAGTATAGTAGGGATAGTGAGGTCCAGGAACCAGTCTTGAAGGAACTCTCCAGTGGTGCTTCCAAACTGACTTGAGGTTGAGACTGGGGCCGAGGGGCCTTGGGTGGGAGTGAGCATGGGCCTGAGTGGTGCCGGAGGGGCCACCCAGGGAAGTGCTCAAGAGCAGCTCCCACTCCAGAAAGAAACCGACTGCGGTGCTCCTGGCTCAGGTGGAGTGGTGCCCCACTTGAGTACCTTGTGGCTCATTGGTCCTCGCCCTTCCTAGGGGCTTGGGCCTTCCCTTCGGGATGGAAGTGGGGGGGTAGAGGTACCCATACCAGGCCGTTAGGCCACGGTGTTTCGCCCCGACGTCCCGAAGCAAGTGCTGCACCCAAGACTTGGGATTTAGAGGGTCCCATGATCAAGTCTTGTGGTACCAAGGGGTGTTAGGAATCTGGAGGCTTGGTGTGCTTGGCTGTTTGTGCCTGCGGGGAGTGTAGCCGAACCTTAAATCCAGTCTAACCCGGAGAGGGGGATTGGGAGAGATTTGGGAATCCGTAGATGGATGGCTAACACTCTGTTGCTTGTGCAATAAGTAACTGAAACCAAGTAGGACCAAGTAGGAGCTGGTACCATAGGCGGGAACCTTGGTGAGGGAACTTAGCACAAGCTAAGGTAGAGTTGGTCGGATAGATGAGGTAAGCTGGCAAATTGGAAAATAAAAATTTGTGACTTACACTAAGCTGGAAGGCATGCGATTAGAATGTGATGACCCAGATAATGATAGAGGTGTGGAATCACCAGCAATGAGTTGCAAGACTTGACCACTATGAAACAACTAAGTAAAACTTGTAAAATAATAATTGATTAAACTGGTAGAAGGTAGCTACCCAAGACTTTTTATTAGGATAAAGAAGTTCGATGTACCCTTATGGGGGATAAATTGCTTAAATTGTGATATAGTAAGTTAATGTCATAAAGGGAATGCTCATTATCAAAAAAGGCCATCATTATGACACCCAAACACTCTAAAACACCAAGAAGTGGTGTTTGGTGTCATGAGGGCATTAGATAAAACCCAAGGGACTAAGTCCCTAGCAAATGATGGATAGGAGGTGCTATCCAAATGTCCAAAGTTGTGAAGGCGGGAGAAGTCCATCTACCCAAATTGGACAAAGCCAAAAAGGGATTTTGGCAAGGCTAATGATGGGTATATAAAGGCCCATAAGTAACAACATTAATCCCAGTGTCTGGGATTACAATGTGAGTATACCTGGATTGAGGAACCACTCATTAGGCTATCAAGTAGGTTCATCCCTATGCATACTTGCTAAGGTATGGTAGAAAGTGCAAAGCTATCCTCCTAATCTAGAAGAGAATAACCGAAGGAATGGGTGAAGCTAAAAGTAAGTAGTAAAGGGATATGTAAGCGACTAAATTTTCCATTCTACTTTAGTCACTTAACCACACCTCTGACCACTTGAAGGAGTCTCAATCACAACCTCCATAAGTCCATTTCAGGACTTGGGACTTGCTAGCCCCAAGAATGGCATCAATGCCACTCAACATTTGCACTTGGTCCAAGTGCCCCACGTGTCCGATCCCATGACCAACACTCAAAAGTACCACCAACATGGCAGCCTGTTACGCTAAGGCCATGCTCAATCACCTTTGCCACACTGATAGTCCAATATCACTTGTATCACAGTCTTGGCTCTCCAAGACTAGGCAAACCATCCATGAGTGGTCATCTCAGATCTACTCCTTAGCATCCTTAGGATGCCCACCGACAAGGGGAATAGCCTTCCCCAATATCCCTCTGTCAGTCCCCATTAAGTCCCTTTCTGCCCCTGGCCATGTTTGCCAACACTGCCACTAGATCAAGGCCCACAGGCCCGACCACTAAGTCCCACGGTCCTCTGGGACTTCCTCACCACACGACTGTGTCCTTGGTCACTACCCCAGAGGACTGCTCCTCTTCCTTTCCACAGTCTGGGCCTTTGGGACAACATTTTGGAACACCGTGGCATTACGCAAGCCACCTGGGTACTCTCCCCGCCTTCCGCCCTTGGGTGCTCTAGCCATGGGCTTAGAGCGAGGTTCCGTTGAGCCACGCTTGGTATCCAAGTAGGTAGTGCCACCCACACTTGGACTGGGAGCATCGGCCAGTCGATCTCCCGGGGGAACTAGAGCCGGCTCTTGAACACTTCACCAAGCTACCCCGCTTGTCAGTCCGTGTTCACTTTAGTCTTGGACTTCCCAATGGTCAGCTCATCACCCAACACTGGGTTTAGCCTTCCTGGGCCAAACTGGCCTTTCCTGGCCAAACTGGCTCCACTAGGCTCCAACCCCCACACTCTCCCTACTATACTTTTGGAACCACAAGAAGCCCCCCCCCCCCCCCCCCCTGGGGGACGATCGCTTTGGGCTTTCACCCAACTGCCTGTATTAGTATTCGGACTCGGACTCAGACTCGGTCTCGGTCCCGGATTCGGACTCGGACTCGGTCTCGGTCTCGGTCCCAGTCTCGGTGTCATCTCGAACTCCATCTCGGACTCCACCTCGGGTCCATCTCAGACTCCATCTCGGTCCATCTCGGACTCCATCTCGGTCCATCTCGGACTCCATCTCGGTCCATCTCGGACTCCATATCGAACTCCATCTCGGACTCCATCTTGGACTCTATATCGGACTCCATCTCGGACTCCATCTCGGACTCCATCTCGGACTCCATATCGGACTCCATCTCGGACTCCATATCGGACTCCATCTCGGACTCCATCTCAGACTCCATCTCGGACTCCATCTCGGACTCCACTTCGGGTCCATCTCGGACTCCATCTCAGGTCCGCCTCGGACTCTATCTCGGACACTTCCACGTGTCATGTGTTGGTTCTTTTGGGTCCCTTTCTAGAGCCTCACTTATGGCTCGCTTCGTGCTCATTCCTCAAGCACTTTGTTGGGAGTTCCACTCCTGCTCTCGACCTTTCAAGTCGGAGCTTTTAGTCCAAACGTGTTACGCTCGTTTGGCTTTCGCTTCGGCCACTACCACGTGGCACCCTTCCGGCTCCACTTTGGGGCCTAGGGATTTTGTGTCTCACAACTCCACCACCCATAGACGAAGTTCGATGTCCTCATTGAACGGTAAACCATTTTATAAAGTAACACCCGCGTTACCATTTCCATCCTTGGCACCTAGCCAATATTTGTCAATGGTTTGACATTGAAGGCTCACCATACCTTTTGCATATTCCTCAATGGTTTGACACCAAAGGCTTGTCTCTCCAACTTAGAGACTGATTGGACCACATAGTGGTTCTCTCCTTTTATTGGTTTAGTTCTCGCTAAACCTCTTAGAAACCCTTCTCTAAGTCAATCCCACTACTCCTTCTTGAGTAGTCTCAATTTCCATCTATTGAACGTTTGCACCTTGGAACTTTTACTCTTTTGACTTTTGGAAGTCAATTTCCTAGGTGTCTCCAACACCTTGCATTGCACAGATTGTGCAACTCCACTTCCCCATCCTAGGAAACTCGTTACTTGAGGGCACCATCATCCTCTCTTCTATTTCGTGCCACCTTGGGCACTAAGTTCTATTTATCATACTTTGTGCTAGGGCTGTCCAGGGCCCTATCATTTGGCTACCTTACCGCTCCCTCCCTTGGAGCTTTCACTTTCGCCAAATCGGAGCAATTCGGAATCCATCCTTGGAAACACACTTCCTTTCCCGCAATTTGTTAGCGTCCAACACATTAGTGTTCCTCGCCTAACTTTGTCACTTGGATTCCTTCCAAGGGATTCCACGGCCCTATCTTGGCCACTCATCTTTTTCTCCTATCCGTTGATTGTTGCACCAAGCAACATCGAATCTCTACCTCCCTCCTTGAGGTATTCTTTTGATTCCATAGCAAAGGCTCTGCTTTGCCAAGACTAGGGTGTTCACCCCTAGTAAGTCTCTTTAGCATCTTCTGCTGTGGGCTCTATCCAATGGTGATATACTTGAGCACCAATAAAAGTCAGACTACGGAACGGCTCCGATACCAAATTGTAAGCGACTAAATTTTCCATTCTACTTTAGTCACTTAACCACACCTCTGACCACTTGGAGGAGTCTCAATCACAACCTCCATAAGTCCATTTCAAGACTTGGAACTTGCTAGCCCCAAGAAGGGCATCCATGCCACTCAACATTTGCACTTGGTCCAAGTGCCCCATGTGTCCGATCCCATGACCGACACTCAAAAGTACCACCGACATGGCAGCCTGTTACGCTAAGGCCATGCCCAATCACGTTTGCCACACTGGTAGTCCAATATCACTTGTATCACAGTTTTGGCTCTCCAAGACTAGGCAAACCATCCGTGAGTGGTCATCTCAGATCTACTCCTTAGCATCCTTAGGATGCCCACCGACAAGGGGAATAGCCTTCCCCAATATCCCTCTGTCAGTCCCCACTAAGTCCCTTTCTGCCCCTGGCCATGTTTGCCAACACTGCCACTGGATCGAGGCCCACAGGCTCAACCACTAAGTCCCACGGTCCTCTGGGACTTCCTCACCACACGACTGTGTCCTTGGTCACTACCCCAGAGGACTGCTCCTCTTCCTTTCCACAGTCTGGGCCTTTGGGACAACATTTCGGAACACCGTGGCCTTACGTGAGCCACTTGGGTACTCTCCCCGCCTTCCGCCCTTGGGTGCTCTAGCCATGGGCTTAGAGCGAGGTTCCGTTGAGCCACGCTTGGTATCCAAGTAGGTAGTGCCACCCACACTTGGACTGGGAGCATCGGCCAGTCGATCTCCCGGGGGAACTAGAGCCGGCTCTTGAACACTTCACCAAGCTACTCCGCTTGTCAGTCCGTGTTCACTCTAGTCTTGGACTTCCCAGTGGTCAGCTCATCACCCAACACTGGGTCTAGCCTTCCTGGGCCAAACTAGCCTTTCCTGGCCAAACTGGCTCCACTGGGCTCCAACCCCCACACTCTCCCTACTATACTTTTGGAACCACCCGCAGCCCCCCGCCCCCCCTAGGGGATGATCGCTTTGGGCTTTCACCCAACTGCCTATATTAGTATTCGGACTCGGACTCGGACTCGGTCTCGGTCCCGGATTAAGCTCTATTTCGTTAAAGTGGGAATTGTCATTATCCCACTTGTAAAATAAGGTTTCCAAACCTTTATATAGTATATAAATATAACAAAATTCAACTGCATTGAGGCACATGCCATTTTATTTTAAACAAGGAAATGTCTACTCAATCACTTCTCCTCCCCCTGCCACTGCTTCACCTCTCTCTTCTCCTTGTCATCGTCGTCCAATTTCTTTCCATCCTTTTAATATTGGCTCAGTTGCTCCGAGTCTAGGTGGAGCCCAAGTCCCCATTCAATCTTTACTTTCCCCTTATTAATAAAACAACTTCGTAGACTTCCAATAACATGCTGTAACACTTCTAGTATAATGCAAATCCTCTCAAAGAATTGTCTTTTAATATTAATACAATGGCATGGAACCCCATGCCATAATAAGTTACATTTTTAAATAAATACATGCCATCTCAGACTGTTATTTTTTGCCTCCAACGCCTATACAATAATCTTGGAATTTCATCACTCTCCACACTATCAGGATTTAAACCCAATAGAAATGCCATCTCTTCTCTAATACGTCCACGCTCATGTTCAGTGGTCGAAGAACCCATCCGGTTGAGCAGATTATGGAGATGCGGATAGTGCTTGGCTAGACAATATATATGCCATAAATGATGACTGGTGTTTGTCCGATCAAATGGCTTCTGATATACCGTTCCATCTGCCATTTGGTTGATTTCTGCAGCCACCTCCTGGACTGGCCGGTTCTCTATCACCATCGCTCCAAGCCGTTTTGCAAGGTCCCCCAGAACATACGGTTTCTTCTCCCTAGTTTCCATACTGCAAGAGATGGGGTGCACTGCATATGTGTGCGTGTTCGCTGCAGTTTTAATCGGCGAGTCATCGATGATGAGGATTTCACTTGACCTAGCACTCCGGTTCATCACTACAGCCTCTGGCTTGACGAAGATGGGCTTGCTACCCCTCACATGGACCATAGTCAAGCAATCCTCCTGCGTTAGGAGAAAGTCAAATGGTAATATTACTCGCGTCTGATCGTGCATCATCTGTAGCAACGTTAATGCATTATGGCGCATCATGGATGTCCAAACTCCCAATTGCAAATTGAACCCGGCCCTCTGTTTTAAGTGTCGCATGGTCATTATTAGATCCCGCAGTTTCTCCTGTGTGATTAATGTGAATCTGTCTCTTTTGACCAACTTGCGACCGCAGGCTTTGGAAGGTGCAATGACATTCGAGGACGAGCCACGCTCATGGGAGAAAAGGACACCGTTCAGATCAAAAATGATACAGTACCTTCGCCGTGACTCTGAAATGAAATGCGTCAGCATAAAAAATGGTACAAGTCAATTTTACCATCTACAATATTAGCGAATGGTGCTCCCGATGGTCGTTGAGAGGGTTTTGGTCGAGGAAACGTGAAGGGTGGAAATACTCTCCTCTGCAATGTGGGGTCAATCGCATCCGATGGCGTGTGGGCACATGCCATTTCAGCTGTAGACTCTGGTACAACTGGCTCAACAGTGGCATGGGGTGGTTCCGATGGCGTGTGATCACACGCCATTTCAGCTGGTGCCTCCGTTGGCAAAGTGGACATGACCGAACAGGCAGCAGGGGCGGTGTAGGGAGGTTCCAATGGCGCATAGTCAGACGATTGGGCACACGTTGAGTCCTTTGGAAATGAGGATACGACCGGCTCGGCGGCTGGGGCGGCCTCATGCGGGTCCAATGGCGCCTGGTCACCGTCAGTTGGATACGTGGACAAGATTGACTCAGTGGTATGGGTAGCATCAAGTGGAGCGTGGTCAGCTTGCTTGGCGTTGATATGGATAGTAGCCTCCACCAGCTCTGATGACTCTTGCAGGCAAGTAGAGTCCACTGGCGGATCCATATGCATGTCCAAATATCTCCCTTCGATTGAGATGGTATCCTCCCGTGCTACTAAAAACAAACTCATTAGCACATTGAATCGACTATACTGTATTTACCATCAACTGCTATTGAGGAACTAGGACCGATATCACTTGGGCGCACTGCTGATTCTGAAGGATTGGACATACGTTTCGACCCTTGCTTAGCACTATCCTTCCTCGACACTAAAGGCTAGAGTTTGTAAATTCAACTGAATAATCTCTACTTACCATTTGCTCTGCGACCTACATGGACAATGTTAGAAATGGTAAAAGGTTAGGAATGGATGTACTATTATTTACCTGATGGTTTGTCTTGTATGACCTTCCTCCGCTGCTCTTTGGCCACCTCAGGCTGGCCATCGTCGTCATCATCGTCGTCGTCGTTATTGTGATCGTCACCATTGTGAGGACCATCCATGTCCTCTTCGTCCTCCTCTTCTTCGTCCTCCTCTTCTTTGTCCTCCTCTTCGTCCTTCTGCTCTTCCTGCTCATTATCTTTCTCTGGCTCCTCATCCCCCTCCTGCATTTCTTCCATAGGCTGCTCAGGCTGGATGGCTTGTTCTTCCAGGACCATCTTGGGAAAATCATCTGGCCGAGTCTCCATCTCAAAATACAAGACATCCATAGCCTGTTTTAGTGCGTGACCTAGGACCGTATCCTCACCCGACTGTCTTAACATGGTTTCTGCACGTTCTTGCACCCTTCGAAGATGACGAGATGAGAAAAACGTGGCCCTGACTTGAAAAGAATCCCTCATCCATTGTACCTCTCCATTGAGATTGGGGAAGGGGAGTCCGCCGTAGGAATCTGAGTCAGGAGGTGGTGACTGCCTGCTTTCACTCAGCCCTTGATCTGCAATGAATGGCATGAGCACACACGCCATAACCACGAGGCATTACCTATCATCTTTTCGTTGCCCTTCTTCCTTTTTGAATCAAACGCCTCTGATCTCGATGACTGTCCAACGTGCTTTCGCTTTTTATGACCACTGTCAGTTTGAGCTTGGCTGGTGCTTGCCTGTTTTGCCTTTGAAGAAGTGTCTCCTGCAAGGAATGGCATGAGACCACACGCCATTGCAAATATAATTTGTACCTCCTTTTTTCCTATTGCTTGTCTGTTTGTCCTTCTTCGACGCGCCACCAGTGCGCTTTTCAGTCCTCGTGTCTGAATATTCACAACGATCTATAATCAAAATGGTGTGAGGCCTCACGTGACCTTACCTTGTGCAGGTTGTGAGCTCGGTCCAACATGGGTATCTTCAACAGTAGCTGTTAATGCCGTTTCAGCATTTGGGGGTGGCCACGCTCCTGCATACAAAGCTTGTGAGATAACATTTAAACTTAAAGTGTGTACTCACCAGGTTCGCAGAGAAGATACTATTTTTCTTTGGCAACTGTAATTATATGCTCCATTGAAGTCACCTTTTCAATGGAGTTTGTCACCGCAACACACCGAAAGAATAGTCTGCCGCAGTTGTACTCGACAACGCATTTGCCCTTGGAGTCGGAAGCAGGTGACCCACCCGCTATTGTGTTGAAGACCCAGCTGAGCATTTCCCATGCTGCACCTGGAGCTTTCTTTGGATTCGAAAGCTCCATAGCCGTCTTCAGTTCCTCAGGCACGGGTAAATTGACCTCCCTCAGATCAATTCGATTGGCCTTGTCGAACGAAGCTGGGAAGTCACTCCAGTCCCACTCTGTTGCAGGACCAATAACAAGGGCGAGTGTGAAGATGCGGACATTCGTCGGTATCTTCTTCTTAGCCATTATCCCATGGATCTCCCGCATCTCCTTGCCTTTCAACCGAGCCTTCACCTCGTTCAAGGCCTTCCAGAACTTGTGATAGGATTCGGAGTCGTAGATCATATAGTGGACTGAAGATTCCACCTCCGTAAGTCCCACCATTAAGTCAATGATGGAGCTGACTTCGTCTGCATGAGTGATCTCCTCATTTGTGAAGTCCATCACACAAAATATGTTCTTGACCTGCTCATCTCCGTGGGAAACGATGCTCCTCCACCTTTGATCCTCATCCGAATTCAAGTATACCCGGTAAGGTTCTCGATAGGCCTCTGCTGCGGGGTCGAGCTGTTTCTGAAGCCGGCGGTCGACATCAATCTTAATGAAATTTGGATACTGATCCAACTTCTCAGCTTTACTTTTCGTGGCATCCCGCAGCAGATCGATGAACTTGGGGGCCCCCTTCACGTACTCGTCGATGTCTTCATTTGACAACTCCAGCGCTTCCATCATCTCTTGCGTGGTGTCGATGCTCACCCTCTCCACGGCCACTTGCTCGAAGATCCAATCCTTCAATAGCGCACGAGCTCTCAGAGTCGTGCACAAGTCCTCGTATGTCACAATATGGCCGGGAGTCATTTTGGTCTTGTTGAAGACTACCTCACCACGTAGAAGAGCATTAGCCACTGTCAGAAGGTCGTCATCGTCTAGAGACCGCGAGAAACGCAAGGCGTTGAGCTTCAAATCATTGGGCTTCCGGCCGTCCTCCACACCCATTGAGTTTGGCAACTCCCTGTCATGGTACCTCCTCAGCACATCTACCCATTTGTCAAAAACAACTTTTGTCGCGAGTAGAATGTTATGGATGCTGAGTGTGTCATTGACCCCCAGTGTTTTTGAGAGAAGACTCGAGAATTCCTGCAATGGAAATGGCGTGAGGCCACATGCTATGCCACATGCAACGAGGCTTACCTGCCAGGCGCTAGTTGCTAGTGCACGTCCTTGTCCTGGTTTTTGTGGCTTCTTCAGTTGAACCCAGAGCTTCCGTGTTCGTGCCAATGTCTCGTGCAGACCCGATTTGTAGCACGTTTCTTGCTTGACATTCTGCGCGTGGGAGATGTATATGATAGATCGGAGGGGCGAATTGCCTTTTATCAGGCGGACAACTCTTGTCTTGAAGACTTTCTTCACCTCCTCACCCACCATAATATCCACAACTATCTCTTGCATCGCCAAGCTAGAATGCTGCCCGGAGACGGCATAGAACCAGATGTTCTGATCGTCCAACACCTTCCTATTGATCAAGTCTGGAAACCTCGTCTCGCCCTTCATTGTTCGGTAGTAGGGGATCACGTCTGCGATGTCGGGTGTTACTGGACTTGCCAGCATCTTCTGCTTCAGTTTCTCCACCCACTCATCAGATACTAGCCTGTGGTTGTATTTGCTTTGGATGTCGATACGGCTCACGTCGATTGTATATACTTTGTTGGAATAGTAACAAGTACTATTATCTGCGACGATTTTTGCTGCCTCTTCTTGCTCTTTCTGCTCTTTGCAGCTCTTCTTTTTGGTGGGTGTAGTGTTCGAACCCGAGGCAATGGCATCACCGAGTAGCTTCTTTTTTGGAGGAGAGTCGGACATCGGCTTGAGCTTGACCACCCTTTTCTGCTTTGGGGTAGTTTCCAGATCGACCCCCTTCCCCTTCGCTTCGCGAACTGGAGGCACTCTCAACGGCTCAATGTTGGAATATAGTTTTTGAACATCGCTGTAGGTGAGGTCCGTGGATTCCATGTGATCTTCATAGACCCACAGCGTCTTTGAAATTGTGGGCCTCCTGGAAAACCTCTCCCTAGCTCCCTCTAGGAATTCCTCATAGCCGCTGCCCCCCTCCGGGAAGCCACTAGGATGTGCAAGGTGGATCTTGAAGGCAGACGCTATCTCTACCACAAGTGCCAGTCCATATTCTTGCATGGAACTGCATGGAGTGTCTGTCACTTGGATGAGGATCCCCATGCATTCTTTTCTCCCACCATCTGTGTTGTACAGCCTCAGATCCTCGCCTTCCATCCCGAAAGTCCAACTGGTGAGCTCCTCCCCCTTCTCTGCATCCACATTGACAGTGGCTGGAAGAAGAACGCAATTCCTCGCCTGTTCAGAAATGCACAACAATTAGAGCTGATAGAAGAAAAGCTAGCAACTGGAAATAACATGAGGCCACACGCCATTCACCACTGCATCAGATGTCTTGAGGCTGCATCCTAAGATGGCGTGAGGCTACACGCGATCTGTAACCGGACTGCACTCGAGAGCCCAATCGGTGCATGCCAATGTTGCTACTGAATGGCATGTGGCCTCATGCCATTTTCTACTTGGCCTAAAAGACTTACCATTTGAAGCCGAATGGAGGCGTGACAACCGGACTCGCTAGCGAATGTGCATTGTGTGTGCAGCGGATCGTAGCAGCAAGGCTACTCTGCCACTTACAGTTGGAGAGTGGCACTGAAATCTCCCGGGACGCCAATGGGCTGCGTGTGGGTGGCGGAGTGGGCGGCGGAGTTGGCAGCGAAGTTACAAACTGGGTGTGTCTTGAAGTGGATGCTGATGCACACGAGCGTGATGCGAGCGCGATGCGAGCGCGAGTGTGATGCAAGCGCGAGTGGACGCTGATGCACACGAGAAACCTGTAGAGAAGTGGGAGCGCGAGTGGGAGTGCGATGCGAGCGCGAGTGTGCGAGCGCGAGTACGAAGCAAAATGCAAAACCTAACCTCACACGTGCGAAATGTCACGACGGTTGGTAATCCCACCACGTCATCATTCCTCGGACTTGGGCGCCACCATTAATTTCTGGATCGGCGTGCGCATGCGTGAAATCCAAAAGAAATCCGCAACGTCATCATTCCTCGGACTGCATGCATGCGAAATCCAAAAGAAAGATCATGATTGGGATATCATTTAATACCCTCGCTATATTTATACCATGCATGATTGGATATTCCAAAGCATCTTGTATTTCCAAAAATGCCAGATGTTCAGCTAAATAAATTGTCAGAGGATTTGATGTGACGTTCAAGCGTGTGGGCTCATGCAATTTTGATCCCAAAAAATGCACCAAAAAATGCTCGGCGTCATCTGGCGTTATCTCTTGAATGGCGTGGGGCTGCATGCCATTTTCAGGAGCACATAGGAGTATATTCCTAGAATATTCTGACATGCGCGAGATTGTTTTGAGTTTCCTGGAGATCCAACCGTTAGATCGCAACTAGATTTTACAGAATGGTATACAATGTCCTTCTTGATGACCCTGCAAAGAAGCATCTCGATCGGACACAACATGAGACCACACGAGCCTTACAATGTTTCAGGGGCATTTGCCATAGATCCGACCGTTATTTTGCTCCAAGATTCTACAGTTTGGTGTGCATTGACCTTTCTATCGACACTGCAAAGGGACATCACAATCAGATGCGGGATCACAAGAAACCAACTTCACTAACTCTGGTTTCACCAAGATCTACGTAAGGAGTTATGAAATGAAAGGACCCTCTCTATTGAAATGTGTTTATGGTCCTAGGGGCATTGTGACATATCAAAGGATTTTGCATCAAGTTTTGTATTTGCATGTTTATCAAGCTACTGAATTGCTAAACCCTAAACCCTAACCCTAAACATGTGGCAAATGCTGCGTGAAGAAAGATGCCCTTTCTGGGCAAATGCTGTAAGAGGCAGATGCCGAGCAGATGTATCTCAGGCTAGCGAAGGGGACAAACAAAAGCTAGCTATAAACATGACAGGATGCAAATAGATTACTAGGTTGGTCCTGCGAAAATCAAAAACCATAATTGAAAACATTGAAAATGCAAAAAGAAAGGTTTATAATATTTTTGAATTTTAAGCAACCAAATGAATGTAAGTAGGGCATGTGTTTGTAAGTTTAAAAATGCCTCAACCACTTAAATTCCCAAGTAAATAAAGCTGTTTCTATTTTTGGTACAGGTAAACTTTATAGCGTGTGGGCTCATGCAATTTTGAACCCAAAAATGCACCAAAAAATGCTCGACTAGCATTATTCTTTGAATGGCATATGGCCTTATATTGCCATAAATGGACGTACACACACAGCATAATTATTCCTTTACACGGCGAATAATCTTGGTGCGGATCACTGACATGGCATGGCAAAGTTCGAATCACTGACATGGCACAGCTGGATCGAGGCAAGGACATGATGTGACAAAGTTCAACCTCCGACAGCAAAGTCTAGAAGCTACTCAGTTTGAAATTTGTCAGAGGAATCATAAGATCTGGTTTGTCAGAGGATTTGATGTGATGTTCAAGCGTGTGTTATTTTTGAATTCTCGAACTCATTCCTAGGTCTATCATTTTTGTGCGCCGTGTTCTTGGTTCTGCTGAGCGCAGTGAGCGCTGCTTGTGTAAGCGGCGTTGTGAGCTGTGGTTTATGCGTTTACAAGCGGTTGCGGCATTGCGAGCGCCATTGCGAGCGGCAGTTTATGCGAGTGGCAGTTTGTGTGAGCGGCGCTACGAGCAGTTGCGGTGTTGCGAGCGACACTGTCTTTGGTGTGGCTACCGCTTCCTCTTGATATTCGGCACTTGTGCTTCCTGGTATGTTCACCATGGAATGGTTTAGGACCACATTTAGAAATGGCATGAGGCCACATGCCATCTTGGGCCCTTGCAATTTCATGGCTAGCGTATTGTCATGTATGTTTTTACTTGCCTGCAGCTGTGTGTATATCAAGATGGCATGAGGCCTCATGCCAATTTTGTGAATGCGAAATTTCATGTGGGTGTCAATAGCATGTTTGAATAATGGCATGTGGCCTCATGCTATTTGGTATGTTATGATTTAGGCCATTCTCCAATCATTTTTTGTATGGTCTTAACTTCTTTTCTGCACTTTCAGAATGGCCTTCAGGGTTGGGGAAAAGGTTTACATTTTGAATGGTGGGAAGAGAGTTGCAAAAGAGACCCTTGTGTCTATGGATCGGAACTTTGTTATACACTGTCAAAGGCTTGGGGAAGGCAATGCTGCTGTATCAGTAGAGACTGTCTTCGATGGGAATGTGGTCGCTATTGAACGAGGAGAGATGGTCGTCGGGGTAAATGTTGTTGTTGCCTTGAAAAATCTGCAGAAGAAAGCAGATGTTGGGGACAGCGCAAGTGCGACGCATGTTCCCTCCGTGGATCTTAAAAACCGTGCTACATGGATTCAGGCAAAGGTGTTTCTAAACAACCCCGAGGGGGAGGTGGTAGCTGAGGGCTTAGCCACAGTTGTCGATCCAAGAGATGCGGTTGCTAATCAAGAATTGGGCTGGGATGATATTGGAGTTGTGATTTTAGAGGTTGTTGACACAGAAGAAAACAGTCTGACTATTGGAAGCATTGTGCGGTGGAAATTGAGGCATTTAGTGTTTGAGAATGTGAAGGATTCACAATCAAACACCACTACAACTGATGACAGAACATCTCTTCATGGGAAAAGAAAGTACACCTTCCTACAGCGCAGCCAAAGGGATCTGAGCAACGAACTGAAAAGGCAGAAAATGGCGATGGAGGTTCGAATGGTCTCGACAGTTGCTTGTTGCAAGAGGAGGTGCTGTCAACATGCTGATTGGGATGCTATTGAAGAGGAGAGAGCAAGATACAAGACATTGTTCTGGAAGGCAGCTCGCAATTTTGTGTATGAGGCATTACGGTCATCTGTTGATGCTTCAGAACATCAGGTGGGGGGCATGGTCTTCCAGAGGGGTTTGGTCTGCATGAAGGCATGGAGAATCATTTATGGAGTCCCTCGAAGCACATTCTACAGAATCAAAACTGAGTTCGAGGAACAAAGGGTTCAACAGGCAGTCCATGGGAACGACGGTACGCACAAAACCAGGGGTCATGTTGTATATGGAGAGGCAATCTTCAAGAGGTTTGTCGAGACATGTAGCGAGCAGCAACCACATAAAACCCGCCTCTTGGAAGATGGAACACAAGACACCCAACGAGTTCTCCCTTCCATGTATACCAAGGGGGCCATATTGGAAGATGTGAATCGGGAACTCCAGAGTAATGGCTACAGGAAGCTGAGCCAATCTAGATTTAGTAGATTGTGGAGCAACAGGTTCAGGGATGTGAGTATAGGAAAGTACTCCAGCTTTTCAAAGTGTGACGAGTGCACTGCTATCAAAATGGCTTTGTCGAAGAATTCTTGCAGCGCTCAAGAGCGAGAGACGTTGGTTAGAAAGCGGCTCGACCACAACATCGAGTAGAGAAGCTGCAGGACTGCATATTATCATAAGAGGATTCTCTCCATGGAGAGACCTGACTCTTACCTCTGCATCATCCACGACAAAATGGACCAGAAAAAGATGTGCTTACCTCGACTCAATCCTGCCCCCAAGGCAATCTCTTCATCCATGTAGCTGCCTGTGTCTCTGTTTGGCATAATCGCTCATGGGCATGGTGCCCAGAACTATGGGAACTTCTTTGTACCTCTATGGGGTGGCGGGGGTGCAAACATGATGATTGCGTCCCTAGCAAAACACTTAAGGTCTCTGCAAAGTGCGCAGACTGAGCTGAACGGCCAACCCTTGCATAAGGCCCTTGTCGATCGAACCCCATACAGGGTTCAGCTGGAGGAGGAGCAAAGGCTTGCAGTATCGCGTGGGGCCCCATGCCATCCCAGTGAATATGTTGGCCGTCAGATTGTAGGGTTATCACGTGAGGCCTCATGCCATTCCGACGAGGCTGGTCGCCCGGTGAATGCACAGCCTCATCCAAACGAAGCAGAATCTCAAGGAAGTTCTTGCGGCCGATGTGGCCTTCCACCCCATCTTCTGCTCCAAACAGACAATGCTGGCAGTGAGAACAAAAACATGTACGTCTTCGCGTACTTAGCGATGCTTGTTGCCAAAGGCATATTTGAAACGGTTACACTTGGCTTTCTCATGGTTGGGCACACTCATGAAGACGTCGATGCCATGTTCAGTCACCTGGCAGAGTCCCTCCGGCGATCCAATGTCCTCACCCTCCCACAACTCTACGATGAATTCCAAAATTGCATCAAAGGCACTGTTGAAGCTGCACTTGTGACAGAGGTTCCAGACTTTAAGGGGTTTGTAAGAGGCTACATCAGGGACGGATCCAAAACGCTGATTGGCCACTCCAAGCCTCTTCAGTTTCATTTCAGCATGCGTGACGGTGCTCCAGTGATGAGGTACAAGATGAGAGAATGGGACACAGTGTGGCTGCCAGTGGATGGCATTGAACTCTTCAAGAGAGATCCCATAACTGGGGAACCTATGATTCCTCAGGGTTCCCCACGGCCGATGCACCCGGATGGACTCAAAGACCAGGAAAGTATAGTGGCCGGGATTAGACAGCATATTGCCTTCTGGAAGAGGGGGTTGGTGTTTGGTGGAGAATCCTATTTTAAGAGGTGCAAGCCTTTGCTCGAATACTGGGAGAAGATTATATCTGCTATCCAAAATGGGCCGGTTGTATATGAAGAATTGGAAGAGTCCTTTTGGCCAGAACCCAGAGCACCAGATAGTAGCGGAACAATGTCCTCTGGAAATGCAGTGACAGATAACGATGTTGAGGATCACTATTGTGGGCCGAGGAACAAGAAGCCGGATTCAGCATTCAATCCAGTACAGGTCTGCAAAGGAATGGTCGTGCTTGTCAGACCCAGTAATAAAAAACAAATGATATGGGTGGGGCGCTACATCACTGATGCAGAGGAGGACGCGGAAACTAACTCCTTCAATGTAACTGTGGAGTGGTTCAAGCCAAGTTCCGGATATACGAAGGATTGCCTAGAAAAGAGATGGGTGCTGAATCCAAGGGATCCCAGCATGAGCATATCGGTGGATAATGTTGTGCATGGTTGGATGCGGAAGTAGAGTGCCACCATCACCTTGCCAGACCATGCAAGAGATGCAGCAAGAGCATTCATAACCCGGGTTCAAGGTGAGATTCATTAATATTCCTTTACTAAGTTTCTAATGTATTTTATTTCAAGGTGAACAATCTGAATCTGAATCAGAGGAGGCGTGATGGCATGTGGCCCTTTGCACTAGTATATCTTAATACCGGTCTGAGAAATAGAATGGCATATGCCCTCAGGCCTTTTACTAAATCACCTTTGAAAGAAATGCAAGCCTCTATGTCGTAAAAAAAAGGTACTAGAGAAATTCCTTAATAATATGAATGTTATTTAGTTTCATGAAAATACACTAAGGGTCAAATGAGTTAAATGACTTCTCCAGACTAGCAATGCCTCTTGCTACACCTTCACAATTAGATTCGTTAGAAAAAGATAACATTGAATAATATCTAAATGTTCTCACCATTAAGTTATATGTCTGGCTAATAGGAATGACGTTCATCTTGGAAAGCTCACCACACGCTCAATGAACAAACAAATAGTGTGTGCGCGCATGCCATCGCTTTTCTTTAGCTTCAGATTCGGCTTGTTCACCTTGACAATGAGATTTATTATACAACCAGATGGACTCAGTCTGGACACAAAGTCACCGCGCTAGTCACCATGCCCCAGATATGTCTAGCCCCTGGACAAAAAACATATAATTTCACGTCATTTTCAAATACTTGAAAATTTGTACCTAGTCCCATTTTACTGAATAAATCTCACTTTAACGAAATAGAGCTTCAAGGTGGAGTCCGAGATGGAGTCCGAGATGGACCGAGATGGAGTCCGAGATGGACCCGAGATGGAGTCCGAGATGGACCCGAGATGGAGTCTGAGATGGAGTCCGAGATGGAATCTGAGATGGAGTCCGAGAAGGACCCGAGATGGAGTCCGAGGTTGAGACCGAGACCGGGACTGAGACCGGGACCGAGACCGAGACCGAGGCTGAGGCCGAGACCAAGCCCGAGCCCGAGTCCGAGCCCGAGTCCGAGTCCGAGTCTGAGTCTGAGTCCGAGTCCAAGTCCAAGAGGGTGAAAGCCCAAAGCGTTCATCTCCCAGACCTTGGGGGGTTTGGTGAGCTCCAAAAGTATAGTAGGGGGAGGATTGCAGTGGAGCCAGTTTGGCCAGGAAAGGCGAATTTGGCCCAAGAAGGCCAGACCCAGTGTTGGGTGATGATCTGACCACTGGGAAGTCCAAGACTAGAGTGAATACGGACTGACGAGTGAGACCGTGGGTGGCACTACCTACTTGGATACCTAGTGTGGCTTAACAGAACCTCGCTCTAAGCCCATGGCTAGAGCACCCAAAGGCGGAAGGCGGGGAGAGTACCCACAAGGCTTGCGTAAGGCCACAGTCTTCCGAAATGTTGTCCCAAAGGCCCAGACTGTGGAAAGGAAGAGGAGTAGTCCTCTGGTGTAGTGACCAAGGATACAGTCGTGTGGTGAGGAAGTCCTAGAGGACCGTGGGACTTAGTGGTCAGGCCTGTGGGCCCTGATCTAGTGGCAGTGGCTGCGAACACGGCCAAAGACAGAAAGGGACTTGGTGGGGACCAGAAAGGAGATATTGGGGAAGGCTATTCCCCATGTCTGCAGGCATCTTAAGGATGCTAAGGAGTGGATCTGGGATGACCACTCATGGACGGATAGCCCAGTCTTGGAGAGATGGGATTGCAATGCAAGTGTTGTTGGACCACTGATGTAACCAAGGCGATTGGGCATGGCCTAGCGTAACAGGCTGGTATGTTGGTGGTGCCTTAGGGTGTCGGTCATGGGATCGGACACGTGGAGCATTGGGACTGAGTGCAAAGGTTGAGTGGCACGAATGCCATTCTCGGGGCTAGCAAGCCCCAAGTCCTAAGTGGGACTTATGGAGGTTGTGAATGAGACTCCTCCAAGTGGTCGGAGGTGTGGTTAAGTGACTAAAGTAGAATGGAAAAAATTTAGTTGCTTACACCGAGGTGGACCGAGACGGAGTCCGAGATGGAGTCCGAGGTGGACCGAGACAGAGTCCGAGATGGACCCGAGATGGAGTCTGAGATGGAGTCCAAGATGGACTGAGACGAAGTCCAAGATGGAGTCCGAGATGGACCCGAGATGGAATCTGAGATGGAGTCTGAGAAGGACCCGAGATGGAGTCCAAGGTTGAGACCGAGACCGGGACCGAGACCAAGACCGAGATCAAGACCGAGATTGAGACCAAGACCGAGACCGAGATCGGGACCCAAACCAAGACCGAGGCCAAGGCTGAGACCGAGCCCGAGCCCGAGTCTGAGTTCGAGTTTGAGTCCGAGGTCAAATTTGAAAGGGTGAAAGCCCAAAGCGTTTGTCTCCCAGACCCTAGGGGGTTGGTGAGCTCCAAAAGTATAGTAATGGGGGAGGACTGCAATGGAGCCAATTTGGCCAGGAAAGGCCAGTTTGGCCCAGGAAGGCTGTACCCAGTGTTGGGTGATGAGCTACCCACTGGGAAGTCCAAGACTAGAGTGAACACAAACCGACAAGTGGGGTAGCTTGGTGAAGTGTTCAAGAGCTGGCTCTAGTTTCCCCGGGAGATCAACTGGCCGATGCTCCCAGTCCAAGTGTGGGTGGCACTATCTACTTGAATACCTGGCGTGGCTCAACAGTACCTCACTCTAAGCCCATGGCTAGAGCACCCAAAGGTGGAAGGCGACAGGCTTGCGTAAGGCCACGGTGTTCTGAAATGTTGTCCCAAAGGCCTAGACTGTGGAAAGGAAGAGGAGTAGTCCTCTGGTATAGTGACCAAGGATACAGTCATGCGGTGAGGAAGTCCCAGAGGACCATGGGACTTAGTGGTCGGGCCTGTAGGCCCTGATCCAATGGCAGTGTTGGCGAACACGGCCAAGGGACAGAGAGGGACTTGGTGGGGACCAGAAAGGAGATATTGGGGAAGGCTATTCCCCATATCTGTGAGCATCCTAAAGATGCTAAGGAGTGGATCTGGGATAACCACTCATGGACGGATGGCCCAGTCTTGGAGAGATGGGATTGCATTGCAGGTGGTGTTGGACCACCGATGTGACCAAGGTGATTGGGCATGGCCTAGCATAACGGACTGGTATATTGGTGGTGCCTTGGGGTGTCGGTCATGGGACCAAACACGTGGAGCACTGGGACCAAGTGCAAAGGTTGAGTGGCATGGATGCCATTCTCGAGACTAGCAAGGCCCAAGTCCTTAGAGGGACTTATGGAGGTTGTGAATGAGACTCCTCCAAGTGGTCAGAGGTGCAGTTAAGTGACTAAAGTAGAATGGAAAAAATTAGTTGCTTATAGGGTGGCCTATGGGCCAATTATGGAGAAGTCCATGCATGATCACAAACATGTCAAGTGAGAGGACTTGGCAGTGCGGAGGAACTAGATTCCTAAGTTGTGATCTATAGCACACTTTAAGTATAAGTTGGTGCACTGGCTTGGGGAGTCATGCCAAGCATCCTGGGTGATGCCATCCGTAGATGCATATACGGAGGTTGGGTTTGAGGTTGGGTTGAGTCCCAAATCACTAGGGCGTGGTGATGGTCTGGAATATGAGGACACTTATATTTCGGTGGTCATGGACTTTTAGTGAGGAAATTGGCTTGGGCACACCGCCAAGTGGGGGGATGCCCCAAAATCGTGATGCACGGTTAGATTGCTTAGAGTGATAGTTCGGCATATCTAACTTGAACACTTTGGTGCAAGTGGCACCAAGGATGTGGTGATTGAGATGGGGACACCCAATCTCGGTGGCTTTGGATCTTTGGTTGGAAGGGTTGGTTTGGGCACACCACCAAGTGTGGGGGATGCCCCCGGGGTTATAGTTAAGAACTTAAAAGGTCTGGAAGACTTAGTACCTATTGGCAAACTTGTTAAGGTGGCAAGATGAGATCACTATATGATCTTATGGCTAAACAAGGACAAGGTCCTTGTGAGGTTAAAGAATAAGGTTCTTAGTTCAAAGTGTTGATTTGAAATATTGATAATGGTATGGCTTGGTCAAGGTGACCAAGTGGGAAGAACACTAAAAGGGAAATCAGTTGTGCCAATACGATGGTATAGTGAGTCCAAGAAAGTAGCCTCTAGGAAAAATGCATAGGAGGGTTGCAAAGGTGGGCCGTCAATGGAGCCTGATGCTAAAGAGATCTACTAGGGGTGAGCACCCTTTGGACTTGACAAAATAGAGCCTTTGCCATAGAACCAAAAGGATACATCGAGAATGGAAGTAATGATCCTATGTTGTTTGGTGCAACAATCGACAAATAGGAGCAAAAGACTAGTGGCCAAGTGTGGGCTATGGAATTCATTAAAAAGAATCTAAATGGCAAAGTTAGGTGAGGAACCCTAATGTGTTAGATGCTAACGAATTGCAGAAAAGGAAATGTGTTTCCAAGGATGGATACCCAAATGCTCTAATTTGGCAAGGGTGAAAGCTCCAAGGGAGGGAGTGGCAAGTTAGCCAAATGATAGGGCCATGGACAGCCTTAGCACAACTTAAGATAACTAGAACATAGTGCCCAAGGTGGCACAAAATAAAAAAGAGGATGATGGTGTCCTCTAGTAGAGAACTTCCTAAGATGGGGAAGTGGAGGTTACATAATATATGCAATGAAAAAGTGTCAGAGACACTTAGGAAATTGATTTCGAGAAGTCAAAAATAAAAGTTCCAAAGAGGAATGGTTATATCGATAGAGGTTGAGACCACTTGAGAATGTGTAATGGGATTGAGATAGAGAAGGTGACTCTAACGGGTTTAGCAAGAACTAAACCAATGAAAGGGAGAGAACCACTCCAAGTGGTCAAATGAGTCTCTATATTGGAGAGATTATGTTCCTTAGAGGATGGACAAGGCATGGTGAGCCTTTGGTGTCAAACCATTGACAGATGTTGGCTAGATGCCAAGGATGAAAAGTGGTAATCCATGATGGGGTTGCTTTATAAAAATGTTTACTATTCAATAAGGATATGGAACTTCGTCTATGGGTGGTGGAGTTGTGAGACACAAATCCTTAAGCCCCAAGGTGGAGCCGAAAGGGTGCCATATGGTAGTGGCCGAAGCGAAAGCCAAATGAGCGTAACACTTTTGGACTAAAAGATCTGACTTGAAGAGTCAAGAGCAGGAGTGGAACTCCCAATGGAGTGCTCAAGGAATGAGCATGAAGCAAGCAATAAAAGAGTATCTAGAAAAGGGACACAAAAGGACCATCATATGACACATGGTGGAGACTGAGATGGACCAGAGACGGACTCGAGATAGACCCGAGATGGAGTCCGAGAAAGAGTTCGAGATGGACCAAGATGGAGTCCGAGATGGACCGAGATAGAGTCCAAGATGGAGTCCGAGATGGACCCTAGACAGAGTCCGAGATGGGCCGAGATGGAGTCCGAGATGGAGCTGAGATGGAGTCCGAGATGGAGTTCAAGATGGACCCGAGATGGGGTATGAGATGGAGTCCGAGATGGACTGAGATAGAGTGCGAGATGGAGTCCGAGATGGACCTGAGTGTAAGCGACTAATTTTTCCATTCTACTTTAGTCACTTAACCACACCTCCGACCACTTGGAGGAGTCTCATTCACAACCTCCATAAGTCCCATTCAGGACTTGGGGCTTGCTAGCCCCGAGAATGGCATCCATGCCACTCAACCTTTGCACTTGGTCCAAGTGCTCCACGTGTCTGATCCCATGATCGACACCCCAAGGTATCACCGACGTACCGGCCCGTTACGCTAAGGCCATGCCCATTTACCTTGGTCACACTGGTGGTCCAACACCACTTGCATCACCGTCTTGGCCCTCCACT
This sequence comes from Selaginella moellendorffii, assembly GCF_000143415.4. NCBI lineage: Eukaryota > Viridiplantae > Streptophyta > Lycopodiopsida > Selaginellales > Selaginellaceae > Selaginella > Selaginella moellendorffii. The sequence goes on along the minus strand of NW_003314329.1, from coordinate 235,805 downwards.
ACTAGGCAAACCATCTGTGAGTGGTCATCTCAGATCCACTCCTTAGCATCCTTAGGATGCCCACTGACCTGGGGAATCGCCTTCCCCAAAGTCCCTTTGTCAGTTCCTACCAAGTCCCTTTCTGCCCCTGGCCGTGTTTGCCAACACTGCCACTGGATCGAGGCCCACAGGCCCGACCACTAAGTCCCACGGTCCTCTGGGACTTCCTCACCACACGACTGTGTCCTTGGTCAGTACCCCAGAGGACTGCTCCTCTTCCTTTCCACAGTCTGGGCCTTTGGGACGACATTTCGGAACACCGTGGCCTTACGCGAGCCACCTGGGTACTCTCCCCACCTATCGCCTTTAGGTGCTCTAGCCATGGGCTTAGAGCGAGGTTCCGTTGAGCCACGCCTGGTATCCAAGTAGGTAGTGCCACCCACACTTGGACTGGGAGCATCGGCCAGTCGATCTCCCGGGGGAACTAGAGCCGGCTCTTGAACACATCACCAAGCTACCCCGCTTGTCGGTCCGTATTCACTCTAGTCTTGGACTTCCCAGTGGTCAGTTCATCACCCAACACTGGGTCTGGCCTTCCTGGGCCAAACTGGCCTTTCCTGGCCAAACTGGCTCCACTGCAGTCCTCCCCCTACTATACTTTTGGAGCTCACCAAACCCCCCAGGGTCTGGGAGACGAACGCTTTGGGCTTTCACCCTCTCAGGCTCCGGACTCGGACTCGGACTCGGACTCGGACTCGGATTCGGATTCGGACTCGGACTCGGGCTCGGGCTCGGTCTCGGCCTCGGCCTCGGTCTCGGTCTCGGTCCCGATCTCGGTCTCGGTCTCGGTCTCGGTCTCGGTCCCGGTCTCGGTCTCGACTTCGGACTCCATCTCGGACTCCATCTCGGGTCCATCTCGGGTCCATCTCGGACTCCATCTCGGACTCCATCTCGGGTCCATCTCAGACTCCATCTCGGAGTCCATCTCGGGTCCATCTTGGGTCCATCTCGGACTCCATCTCGGACTCCATCTCGGACTCCATCTCGGACTCCATCTCGGACTCCATCTCGGACTCCATCTCGGACTCCATCTCGGTCCATCTCGACTCCATCTCGGACTCCATCTCGGGTTCATCTCGGGTCCATCTCGGACTCCATCTCGGACTCCATCTCGGACTCCATCTCGGACTCCATTTCGGGTCCATCTCGGACTCCATTTCGGACTCCAACTCGGGTCCATCTCGGACTCCCACGTGTCATGTGTTGGTCCTTTTGGGTCCCTTTTTGGAGCCTCGCCTTTTGCTCGCTTCGTGCTCGTTCCTCGAGCACTTCGTTGGGAGTTCCACTCCCGCTTTTGACTTTTTCAAGTCGGAGCTTTTGGTCCAAACGTGTTACGCTCGTTTGGCTCTCGCTTCGGCCACTACCATGTGGCGCCCTTCCGGCTCCACTTTGGGGCCTAGGGATTTTGTGTCTCACAACTCCACCACCCATAGACGAAGTTCGATGTCCTCATCGAACGGTAAACCCTTTCATAAAGTAACACCCACATGTGTTACCATTTCCATCCTTGGCACCTAGCCAATCTTTGTCTATGGTTTGACATCAAAGGCTCACCATGCCTTGTCCATCCTTTAAGGAGCGTAGTCTCTCCAACTTAGAGACTGATTGGACCACATGTAATGGTTCATCCTTTTATTGGTTTAGTTCTCGCTAAACCTCTTAGAGACCCTTCTCTAAGTCAATCCCACTACTGCTTCTTGAGTAGTCTCAATTTCCATCGATATAACCTTTGCACTTTGGAACTTTGAATTTTGACTTCTTGGAGTCAATTTCCTAGGTGTCTCCGACACCTTGCCTTGCACCTTTTGTGCAACTCCACTTCCCATCCTAGGAAGTTCTCTACTCGAGGGCACCATCATCCTCTCTTCTATTTCGTGCCAAAGTTCCAGTTATCATACTTTGTGCTAGGGCTGTTCATGGCCCTATCATTTGGCTACCTTACCGCTCCCTCCCTTGGAGCTTCCACTTTCGCCAACTCGGAGCATTTCGGAATCCCTCCTTGGAAACACACTTCCTTTCCCGCAACTTGTTAGCGTCCAACACATTAGTGTTCCTCGCCTAACTTTGTCACTTGGATTCCTTCCAAGGGATTCCACGGCCCTATCTTGGCCACTCATCTTTTGCTCCTATCCGTTGATTGTTGCACCAAGCAACATCGAATCTCTACCTCCCTCCTTGAGGTATTGTTTCGGTTCCATAGCAAAGACTCTTGTTTGCCAAGTCCGGAGGACGTTCACCCCTAGTACGTCTCTTTAGCATCTTCTGCTATGGGCTCTATCCACGGCCCAACTTCGTGACCCTCCCATGGGTCTTTTATAGAGACTACTTTCCTCGGACTCACTATGCCATCGCACGGACATAGTTTATTTCCCTTAGGTGCTCTTCCCACTTGGTTATCACGACCAAGCCACACCACCTTAAACAGTTCAATTTCAACATTTTGAACCAAGAACTTCATTCCTTAGCCAACCAAGGACCTTGTCCTTATCTGGCCATAAGATCACCTAGTGATCTCACTTTGGCACTTTAACAGAGTTGCCAAGAGGTACTTGGTTTTCTAGACCTCCAAGTTGTTGACTATAACCCCGGGGGCATCCCCCACACTTGGCGGTGCACCCAAGCTAGCCCTTACGGCCAAGGGTTCATAGCAACTGAGATTAGGTGTCCCCATCTCACTCACCACGACCTTGGTGCCACTTGCACCAAAGTGTTCAAGTTAGATATGCTGAGCTTTCACACTAAGCAATCTAACCGTGCATCACGACTCCGAGGCATCCCTCGCTTGGCGGTGTGCCCAAACCAGTCTCCCCACTGAGAGTCCATGACCACCGAAATATGAGTGTCCTCATATTCCAAACCATCACCACGCCCTAGTGATTTGGGACTCGAACCCAAGCACTAGAGGGTCGGGACTCGAACCCAACCTCCGTATATGCATTGTAAGCAACCAAAGAGAACGACTTGAGAGACGATCCATGGGGTTCAAATATAGAGGGAAAGGGCCCATGAACAAGAGTGCACCCCCTTTTCCAATCGGTTAAAGGTCTTGGGATAGTTGGAGTTAAGCGTCCTTGGGTTTGAATAGTACTGGGCTGGGTGACCTCCCGGGAAGTCCAAACTCAGGCGTTTACAATTTGGTATCGGAGCTGTTCTTTAGTCCGACTTTTATTAGTGCTCAAGTATATCACCACTAGTGTTGGCATCGGAAGGTCCGAGGAGTGGGCCTATCCTTGAGGAGTAGCAAGTTGGGAAGACATGGCTCTCCATTACAGTTCATGTGTGAACTTGTAGACGAGGTGGTGGATAGAAAAGGGCCAATAATGGAACGACTTTGGGATCTTGGGAACAGTGCAAGGTTTTCCTCATTGAGTTGAGGATGTGATCCGGATGAGCATTTGTCTCAGCAAATTGGCTAAGGTTGTTGTGGTAAACAACTAAAGTTGGGATCACGGGAAAGATAGAGACTCCAAAACAATAAAGGAGTCACAAGATTATCCTCATATAGTTGAGGTTGGTGCTCATGAATGTGAGACCAAAGGTAATGACCGTGGAAGGTCAAATACGGAAGAGGACTCAAGTCCTTGAAATGGTAGCCGGGGCTACCTTTAATAAATGCTGGAACAACCCAAGGAGTTGGGGGGTGTACTTAGAGATGAGTGGTATTCTCATCGCATGGACAAGTAGTCCTAAGGGGCAAAAGTTGCCCCCAGAGAACAAAATCAAGTGTCGGAGCAACACTTGTGAAAATAGTCCTTTTGAGTAGGACAGGAATGCAAGAAGTGTATTCCAGTGAGCTAGTGCCTCACAAATAGGACCTTACGGGTCTGCGGATTAACGAAGTCCAAAACTGCTGGATGACTCAAGTAGAGTCAACGGATGGTCCTAAAAGGACTGATGGAAGCATTTGGACTGAGGTGTGTTGTACCCCACAAAGGATGGGGGGGGATCATAAGATCCAAGGATGAGAATAGAGGGTATCTCATCGATGGCAAAATGTGCCATGCTAAAGTTATAGGAAAGGTGTTCCCAGGAGAAAACAACTTTGGCATAAAGTTGTGTGTGACCTCTATGGGGCAGTGCTAACGGATGGTTGGCATGAGAAAGAGCGGTGTTGGTCTTGGCAAAGACTTAAACACGAAGGGGAAATGTCATAGAGGTAGGCTCGTGGAGCCGATGGTGTGGAGACACCAAATGTGCCAAGGTGTGATACCTTGAGGCTATGTTGGTGGGTTCATGAGAACCCCTTGCCAAAGGAATCCCAATGGAAATGGGAATGGCATAGCCTAAGCTGCAGAGCATGCAGTTGGAGTGTGGTGACCCAGATAATGATGGAGGTGTGAAAGCACCAAACAATGAGTTGTAGGACTTAACAACTATGAGGCAATTAAGCAAGAGGTGCAAAATAACTGGTTAAACGGGTAGAAGGTAGCTACCCAAGACTTCTTAATAGCATAAGGAAGTTGGATATACCCTTACGGGGGATAAGTTGCTTGTGTTGCGATATAGTAAGTCAATGTCATAAAAGGAAATACTCATTGTCAAGAAAGCCATCATTGGGACACCTGAACACTCTAAGAACACCAGAAGGTGGTGTTTGATATCGCGAGGGCAATGGATAAAGCCCAAGGGACTAAGTCCCTAGCGAATGATGGATAGAAGGTGCTATCCAAATGTCCAAGGTTGCGGAGACAGGAGAGGACTGTCTATCCGAGTTGGACAAAGCCAAAAATGGAATTTTGGCAAGGCTAGTGATAGGCATGTAAAGGCCCATAAGCAACAATGTAATCCCAGTGTGTGGGATTATAAGGTGAGCATACCCGGATTGAGGAACCACTCCCTAGGCTATTGGGTAGGTTCATCCTTAAGAATACTTGCTAAAGCGTGATAGAAAGTGCAAAGCTATCCTCCTGGTCTGGAGGAGAATGACCAAAGGAAAGGTGTGAAGCCAAAAAGCAAGAAGTAAGGGGATAGAACCGAACCATAGGAATCAAAGGGCATGACCAAGGTTGGTTATGCTAGCTGGGAGTGGAGAATCAAGTGGGGGCTCGAGGGTGTTGCCGCTAGCAACCGTGATGCCATGGAGAGTCTAAAATATGGAATTGTCCATGTTAGACTATGTGGCATTTTGAAGGCTTGCAAAAAGGGAGGCCTTAGCAAGCTGAGGGACAGAGTTCCTTCAAGGTTCCCAAAGACGATTCTAGGTAGCTTAGTACCTAGAAAGGCCAAGTGTAAATGGTTCATGGAACGCGCGAAATCAGAGTGGCGCAGCAGAAGCGTGGTCTTGAAGCTTGCCATGAGGCAAGGCTATCAAAGTTAGGGAAGTAGTTCCCGAGTGTTCAAAGAGAGGGCTTTGAACGAAAGTCGATGGTCAAGGACTTTCACGCTTATGCAGGAACCATGTTACAGTGGTCGGAGGACTTGCCAAGCGAGATTGGCACGTCGGGGGAACAAATACCCTAGTTGAAGGTGATAACTTCAAAAAGGGTGGGCCATGGGGCCAAGCATGGAGGAGTCCATGCATGATCATAGACATGTCAAGTGAGAGGACTTGACAGTGTGGAGGAACTAGGTTCCTAAGCTGTGATCTTTAGCGCGCTTTAAAAATAAGTTGGTGCACCGGCGTGGGGAGTCACGCCAGGCATCCTGTGTGATGCCGTCCGTAGATGCATATACGGAGGTTGGGTTCGAGTCCCGACCCTCTAGTGCTTGGGTTCGAGTCCCAAATCACTAGGGCGTGGTGATGGTTTGGAATATGAGGACACTCATATTTCGGTGGTCATGGACTCTCAGTGGGGAGACTGGTTTGGGCACACCGCCAAGCGAGGGATGCCTCGGAGTCGTGATGCACGGTTAGATTGCTTAGAGTGAAAGCTCGGCATATCTAACTTGAACACTTTGGTGCAAAAGGCACCAAGGACGTGGTGAATGAGATGGGGACACCCAGTCTCAGTTGCTATGGATCCTTGGCCGGAAGGGCTGGCTTGGGCGCACCGCCAAGTGTGGGGGATGCCCCCGGGGTCATAGTCAACAACTTAGAAGGGTCTGGAAGACCTAGTCCCTATTGGTAGACCTATTAAGGGGTCAAGATAAGATCACTAGGTGATCTTGTGACTAAACAAGGACAAGGTCTTTGTTTGGGTTAAGGGAGATGATTGCTAGTTCAGAGTGTTGATTTGAACTACCGATAATGGTGTGGCTTGGTCAAGGTGACCAAGTGGGAAGAGCACCTATGGGAAATGAGCTATGTCACGGCTATGGCATAGTAAGTCCGAGGAAAGTAGTCTCTATAAAAGATCCAAGGGAGGGTCTCAAAAGTTGGGCCGTGGATAGAGCCCACAGCAGGAAATGCTAAAGAGACGTACTAGGGGTGAGCACCCTTTGGACTTGGCAAAGTAAAGTCTTTGCTATGGAATCAAGAGGATACCTCGAAAATGGAAGTAATGATCCGATGTTGTTAGGTGCAACAATCAAGGATAGGAGCAAAAGACGAGTGCCCAAGATAGGGCCATGGAATCCATTGGAAAGAATCCAAGTGGCAAAGTTAGCCAAGGGACACTAAGGTGGTTGATGCTAACGGATTGTGGACTTCCAAGGATGGATTCCCAAGTGCTCCAATTTGGCAAAGGAAAAGCTCCAAGTGAGGGAGCAACTAAGTAGCCAAAAGGTAGGGCCGTGGACAGCCCTAGCACAAATAATGATAAATGGAACGTAATGCCAATAGTGGCACAAAAATAGAAAAGAGGATGAGGGTGCCCTCGAGTAGAGAACTTCCTAGGAGGGGAAGTGGAGTTGCACAAGATGTGCAAGGCAAGGTGTCAGAGACACCTAGGAAATTGACTCCAAAAAGTCAAGAGTAAACGTTCCAAAGTGCAAAGGTAGATCAATGGAATCTGTGACTACTCAAGAATGAGTAGTGGAATTGAGTTAGAGAGGGTGTCTCTAATGGGTTTAGCAAGAACTGAACCAATAAACAGGAGCAAACCACCCCAGGTGGTCAAGTGAGTCTCTAAGCTGGAGAGACTATCCTCCTTAGAGGATGGGCAAGGCATGGTGAGCCTTGGGTGTCAAACCATTGAGGCATATGCAAAAGGCATGGTGAGCCTTCAATGTCAAACCATTGACAAATATTGGCTAGGTGCCAAGGATGGAAAGGGTAACACATGCGAGTGTTACTTTACAAAAGGGTTTACCGTTCGATGAGGACATCGAACTTCGTCTATGGGTGGTGGAGTTGTGAGACACAAAATCCCTAGGCCCCAAAGTAGAGCCGGAAAGGGTGCCACGTGGTAGTGGCTGAAGCGAGAGCCAAACGAGCGTAACACGTTTGGACCAAAAGCTCCGACTTGAAAAGTCAAGAGCAGGAGTGGAACTCCCAAAGAAGGGCTCGAGGAACGAGCACGAAGCAAGCAAAAAGCGAGGCTCCAAAAAGGGACCCAAAAGGACCAACACATGACACGTGGGAGTGTCCGAGATGGACCCGAGTTGGAGTCCGAAGTGGAGTCCGAGATGGACTCGAGTTGGAGTCCGAAGTGGAGTCCGAGATGGACCCGAGTTGGAGTCCGAAGTGGAGTCCGAGGTGGACCCGAGATGGACCCGAGATGGAGTCCGAAGTGGAGTCCGAGGTGGACTCGAGATGGACCCAAGTTGGAGTCCGAAGTGGAGTCCGAGATGGACCCGAGTTGGAGTCCGAAGTGGAGTCCGAGGTGGACCCGAGATGGACCCGAGTTGGAGTCCGAGGTGGAGTCCGAGATGGACCCGAGATGGAGTCCGAGATGGAGTCCGAGATGGAGTCCGAGGTGGACCCGAGATGGACCCGAAATGGAGTCCGAGATGGAGTCCGAGATGGACCCGAGATGGAGTCCGAGATGGAGTCCGAGATGGAGTCCGAGATGGAGTCCGAGATGGAGTCCGAAGTCGAGACCGAGACCGAGACCGAGACCGAGACCGAGACCGAGATCGGGACCGAGACCGAGACCGAGGCCGAGGCCGAGACCGAGCCCGAGCCCGAGTCCGAATCCGAGTCCGAGTCCGAGCCCGAGTCCGAGTCCGAGTCCGAGTCCGAGTCCGGAGCCTGAGAGGGTGAAAGCCCAAAGCGTTCGTCTCCCAGACCCTGGGGGGTTTGGTGAGCTCCAAAAGTATAGTAAGGGGGAGGACTGCAGTGGAGCCAGTTTGGCCAGGAAAGGCCAGTTTGGCCCAGGAAGGCCAGACCCAGTGTTGGGTGATGAACTGACCACTGGGAAGTCCAAGACTAGAGTGAATACGGACCGACAAGCGGGGTAGCTTGGTGAAGTGTTCAAGAGCCGGCTCTAGTTCCCCCGGGAGATCGACTGGCCGATGCTCCCAGTCCAAGTGTGGGTGGCACTACCTACTTGGATACCAGGCGTGGCTCAACGGAACCTCGCTCTAAGCCCATGGCTAGAGCACCTAAAGGCGATAGGTGGGGAGAGTACCCAGGTGGCTCGCGTAAGGCCACGGTGTTCCGAAATGTCGTCCCAAAGGCCCAGACTGTGGAAAGGAAGAGGAGCAGTCCTCTGGGGTAGTGACCAAGGACACAGTCGTGTGGTGAGGAAGTCTCAGAGGACCGTGGGACTTAGTGGTCGGGCCTGTGGGCCTCGATCCAGTGGCAGTGTTGGCAAACATGGCCAGGGGCAGAAAGGGACTTGGTAGGAACTGACAAAGGGACTTTGGGGAAGGCAATTCCCCAGGTCTGTGGGCATCCTAAGGATGCTAAGGAGTGGATCTAGGATGACCCCTCGTAGACAGATGGCCCAGTCTTGGAGAGACAGGATGGTGATGCAAGTGGTATTGGACCATTTGCGCAGCAAAGGTGAATGGGCATGGCCTTAGCGTAATGGGCCGAGATGTCAGTGGTACCTTTGGGTGTCGGTCATGGGATCGGACACGTGGAGCACTTGGACCAAGTGCAAAGGTTGAGTGGCATGGATGCCATTCTCGGGGCTAGCAAGCCCCAAGTCCTGAATGGGACTTATGGAGGTTGTGAATGAGACTCCTCCAAGTGGTCGGAGGTGTGGTTAAGTGACTAAAGTAGAATGGAAAAATTAGTCGCTTACACTGCGCTTTCACCAGACCAAGAATTGCTACAGTCTTGATCACTGTTTGCCCCTAGTGGGCTCCCTTTTTCCTGATCCCGGAACTCTTTTCCTCTCACAACCGCCAAGATTAGGGTTAGGTCCCATTCTTGTTGAGGCAATTTTTTTTTTAAGTGTTTGCATGCATTCAAATGTGTTTTCGTTGATTTCTCTAAACGCTTTCTTTTGAAATTTCTGGTATTCCACCATAGTGTGAAGCACTTGTGGTTGCTTGTAAATCTTCAATTTGTTCAAGTTAACTACTTGCAGTTTTTGATCATCTAAAGTTGCAAGTTTTGCTGTTCCTGGGATTTGTATACTCGAAATCTTGAATGGTCCTTCCCATTGATGAACGAGTTTTCCTCCAAGTTTATCCACATTGCCACAATACCATAATACAAGATCTCCTACTTTGTAATGTGCTTTGTTTTTCTTGACCTGTTTGCGATCGTGATAAGCTTTTCTTCTAGCTTGTATTGCTTCAATTGTCCATATTGCACTTAGTCTTTCTTCATCGAGTTTCTCAAGCATCGCGAGTCTTTTCTTGATCGATTCTTCTTGATTAATTTCAAGTTCAATGGCCATTCTCAAGGATGGTATTGTGTACTCTAGTGGTGTTAATGCTTCAAGGCCATAAACAAGCTTGAAAGGTGTAGAATTTGTTGAAACTTTGTTGGCTGTTCTGTATGCCCAAAGAGCATCATAAATTCTTTCATCCCAATCCTTAAGGTTTGTCTTGACTATTTTCTTGAGTATGTTTTTAAGCATTTTGTTTGTTGATTCTGCTTGTCCATTACCCTAGGGGTAATATGGTGTTGACTTCTTATGGTTGATGATAAATTCTTTAACGAGAATGTCGATGGTCTCATTCAGAAAATGTGTTCCTCGATCTGTAACAATTTCCCGTGGTAATCCATATCGTGTTATAACTGTTTCGTAGAGAAACTTGGCTGTATTTTTCGCTATGGCTTTCTTTAGTGGGAGAGCTTCTGCCCATTTTGTCATGTAGTCGGTAGCAACCAAAATGTATTGATTGCCTTTGCTACTTTTTGCTATAGGTCCAACAAAATCAAGTCCCCAATGCTGGAAGGTTCCAATGCTGTTGTTGAGTTTGTTTCCTCGGTGGAAACTTTGTTCTTTGACATATGTCACATTCTTGACAATGCTGAGTGGCGTCTTTCCAGAGTGTCAGCCACCATAATCTAGCTTGTAACACTTTCCTGGCCGTAATTTCTTCGGCAAAATGACCTCCCGATCATCCTGCATGAGCTTCATCGAGTAGATCCTTAATCTCTTCTTGTGATTCTATGCATCTTCTCAAGATGTTGTCATGTCCAAGCTTATATAGTTTGCCTCCCACGACTGAATATCGTCGTGTCCTCAAGACGAATTGTTTCCTTTGATTCTTTGTGAAGTAGTGATTGGGGATCTTGGTTGTCGTCAAGAATTTGTAAATATCCTGGAGCATTCCTTGAGTTGTGACCTTAAAAAGGTGTGAATCAGGTAAGTCATCGTTGGATTTCGTGACTTGTCCTCCCGTGACAAGTCGACTAAGATGATCAGCTTGCGTATGTTGTTTGCCTGGCTTGTGAATAATCTCAAAGTTGAATTCTTGAAGTAGAAGAAACCATCGTGCAATTCTTCTAGTGAGTATTGTCTTGTTGAGTAAGTGTAAGAGTGCTTGGTGATCAACCATGATCTTGACTTTTTTTGAAAGGAGGTAATGTCGAAATTTGGTGAGTGCATAGACCATTCCTAATGCCTCTTTTTCCGTGGTTGTATAGTTCATCTCTGGTGGGGAGAGTCTGCGGCTTGTGTAGTATATGGGATGGTCTCTATTATCTGTTTTTCGCTGGCAAAGTATAGCTCCAAGTGCATAATCAAATGCATCTACTTGTACAATGAATTCCTGTGTCCAGTCTGGTTGAACCAGTATGGGGGCTTTTGTAAGCTTATCCTTAAGTGTGTCAAAGGCCAGTTGGCAATCTTGTGTCCATGCATAAACTTGAGATTTCTTAAGTAGCTCAGTGAGTGGTTTAGCAATCGTTGCATAGTCTTGAATAAAACGTCTATGGTAACCCATTTTTCCAAGAAATCTTCTCAAACTCATTAAATCCATGGGTGGAGTCATTTTGACGATGACCTCTGTTTTTGCTTTGTCAATGAGAATTCCGTCTTTACAAACGACATGGCCAAGGAGTATTTCTGATTTGACAAAGAAAATACACTTTTCTGGATTAAGTGCAACTCGGTTTTGTCGACATTTAATGAAACACTTTTCTAAGTGTTCAAGGTGTTTTTCTTTTGCTCCAAAAACGCTGAAGTCATCCATGAAGACGCACATAAAATCAGTCAAGTATTCTTGAAATGTGTCGGTAATTATCCTTTGAAAAGTAAATGGTGCATTCGTTAATCCGAATGGCATTCTGGAGTATGCATATGCACCCCATAGACTTATGAAGGCAGTCTTGTATTGATCTTCTGGCGCTATATGAACTTGATTATATCTTGAAAATCCATCCAGGAACGAGTACATCTCATGTCCTGCAACTGCGTCAAGTATCTCGTCTGAGAATGGTATAGGAAAAGAGTCTTTTTCCGTCACATCGTTCAACTTTTTGTAATTGACACAAATGTGCAATTTGCCGTTCTTTTTCGGAACGATAACCAATGGTGACAACCATTGTGCATTCTTGATGGGGTAAATGAACCCAGCATTTTGTAGTTTGTTGAGTTCTGTTTTGACTTTATCAGCAAAGTTTGGATTCATGCAATAAGCTGTTTGCTTAATTGGTCGTGTTCCTGGTAGTAACTCTATGCGATGTGTACATAGTTCCGGGGGTATTCCCTTGAGATCTTTGTATGACCATGCGAAAACGTCCTTGTAGGTTATGAGTAATTGTTGAGCTTTTATCTTGAAGTTTTTGTCAAGATTTGTAGCGATGAGTATGTTGTGTGGATCTTCTTGAAGTCCAAGATTGAGTTCTTCAGTTTCTTCATTGAGGTTAATTCGGGGTGTAAAGTTGTCATTTCCAAATTGTAGGGCTGGATTATCATCAATCCGAATGTTGTATTCTTTAGATTGTAATTGTTCAGGCTTGAGAGTTGGCTTCTCGTTTTGTTGTTTTATCTTTAATCTTTGTTGATTTTGAGCGTGTAGCTTTGTAGAGTAGAGTGGTTGGTCCATCGAGTTTAAGTCGTGGTGCTTGTCTTGAGCCACTACTGGTAGTACATGATGTAAATCGATTTCTTGAAAAGCTCGTAGCTCTAGGTAAGCTTCAAGGAGTTTGGCTTCTTCAAGGTCGTCCAAGCCTTCTTGCCAATTGTATTATTGGGCTTGAATTGGTTGAAATCTTTTCGGAATTTTCCTGGTCGTAGTTGTAGTTATTTTTGTTTGTCCTTTGTTTGATTGTATACAAATTTCATGGTCCATCCAATATTGAGCATAAACTGCTTTGTTTAGCCATGGTCTTCCAAGCAAGAGTTCGTAAGAGGATTCTTCAATTGGCATTTTTAATACCACGAAGTTGATCTTGAACTTGTGTCCTTTGATTCCAATGGTGATATCTCTTATTATGCCAGCTGGTCTTACAACATGTTGGTCTGCCATGTGGACATTGAAGGGAGTAGGTTGTATAGGTCCAAGTCCCATTGCTTTACATATACCATGCTCGATGATATTCACGCCTGAGCCTCCATCGAGTATTGCTCCATTGATTTGATTCTTGCCTATGTTGAGGTCAATACAAGGTATATTATCATCGTAATCTCCAGGTTGGATTTTTACGTTATCCTCTTTCTCAGTTTTAGATGGAAATTGCTTTTCTTGAGTGCGAGCATCAGGAATTTGTGGACAACAAATCTTTAGTATTTGGCTCTTAAGATGTGGTGCTATTTGAAGTATTTGTTGTAAGGTTAATGTGATTCCGTGTTGCAGTATTTGTTCTGCAAGTGAGGTGTGCTCTTCTTCAGAGAAACTTGTTGTTTGATGATCGTTGGATGGTTTGTCATGGTCTTCAATGACCTGTGGTTCTTGTTCCTGCAATTCAGCCTGAATTGCTTGTAGTATTTTCTTGCTTTTCTTCCATTCGGTTTTTGGGATAATTTCAACTTCATCATTGTAATCTTGTTCTTCCAGATTATTTGGTTGCTGATACTTGTATTGTTGTCTCATGATAGTTCGTATTGTTGGTTCTTCAAAAGTTTGTTGTTCGTCAATTTCCACCTCAACATTCCGTGCTGCTGGTGGTCTTGGCCTCAGAGCCTGATTGTTTACTCCTTGGTTATTTTCGCGATTTGCATTTTGGTAAGGTTGTTGAGGATGATTATCTTGCTGCAGTGCAGGTTGCTGGTTGTAATTGTAACCTTGAGCCTGGGGTGGTCTTTGATTATAATTCCGATATGGTTCTTGATCATAATTGTAATTTCGTGGGGGAGGACGTTGATAGTTGTCCTGAGGTCCATCACGTTGCTGATATGTATTGTAGTTTCTTCCATAATTTCCAGTATAGTTGTTTGGTCTTTGATCTTGAGGGGGTATTCTATTGTAGTTGTTATTGCCTCGCTGGTAATAGTTTTGTCTTTGACTATACAAATTATCATCACGTTGATAATAATTGTTATATCTTGGAGGTTGATTTCGTGGTGGTCACGCGTTTTGATTCCAGTTTCCTTGATATTGAGGATTGGGCTCTTGTCGAGGAGCATTCTCGATTCTTGAAACTTCCATTGTATTCCTGTATCGGCATTTCTTGGCTGTATGGCCTTCTCTTTCACAAATTTGACACTTTGAAAGCTGTAATTTGCATTCCGAATATGTATGTCCCTCGTTTTTACACTTTGTACACCACACTCCTGCTTTGAGTTCGGTTTGTGAGATTTTCCTGATTATATCCTTCAAGTCTTGGTCTTTTGGTGTTTTCTTCTTTGTCTTAATGCGTATTTCTTCCTCTTCTTCATCATCTGAACCGTCATCGGTTTGTGAAGGTATAGCTTTTGTGAATTGCTTGAATCTCTTTTCCAATGTGAGGATTTCTTTGGAGAGTGTATCAACACTTTCATCATCTGGATTCTCTATTGCAGCAGCAATTGCTACCATGTTTCTATAGATTTCTTTTAGTCCTTGGATATAGGATAAGCTCTTTCCTTTATCTGTTATCAAATCCTTGCAACACTTTGCATGAAACTTAAATCTTCGAGTGTAATCTTGAATTCCTTCACATGATTTTTGCTTGAAGTTTTTGATGATCTCATAGTGTTCTTCTGGAGTTCCACCAGTCTGGAATTGCTCCTTGAATTGTGTGACCTTTTCATCATGGGTCAAAGCATCATCGACTGTATTATGCCAATCGAGTGCTTTTCCCTTAAGTGTATATGGGAAAAGTATTTCCCGATGCATTTCCTGTTTGTTCATCTTTACAATTTGATCAAATTGTTTAAGATGTTGGTTTGCATCTTCGGTTTTTCCACCAGTAAAAATGGGATAGGAAATCATGTTCCCTATGGCTGTCGCTGGATTGATGATTGCCATTTGAAGTTGTAGTCTTTGTTGGTGAAATTGTTGTTCTGGTGAGTCTGGATTTGAGTAAAACTTTGGTGCTATATATTCTGCTTCTTCAAATGCCTCAAACTCTGGGGCGTCTTCGATATTTAGTTCTTTGTTATCTTTGACTGGGTTGCTCGACTCGGCAACTTGAATTTCTTTATCCTCCTTGTCGTACTTCTCTAATATCGTTTCTAAAATTTGTTGTTGTTGTTGTTCTAATTTCTCTTTTTCTATCCCTTCCTTTTTCACTTCTCGATTCTTTTGTCGAAGATCTCTTTCCCGGATCTTGATTGGGTCTGGTTTGTGTTTGTACATTCAATTTGCTGAGTCTTCTCAACTTGAATGTTGAGGTAAGTTTCCTGAATTTATATGTTGCCTAAGTTGTCTTGAGTCAAATGTTGTTCTTCATAGATTGCAAAGTTAAGCTTTTACGTCTTGAGTCTGTTGCAAGTTTTGATTTTGTAGTATAAATGCGAAGTCAAGCTCTTGTGTCTTGAGTCTTCAATCGAGTTTTTCTTTCTCGATTCTTCCCGAGTTTCTTCTCGAGGTCACTTTCCTGTGTCTAGCTCAGAAAAGGTCTTGTATTTGAAAAAGCTAGTGGTGTAAATAAGTACGATTTTGTTTGTGGAAGGAGGTCAGTTGTGTCATAAATTGATCGATGTAGCTGTTCGCTAGTGATATTTGGAAACTGCTTGCCATCTTCGGGATCAAGCAAATATGCAAATGATTGCAATTCTTTCTAGTAGTCCAATCTTGAACAATTGTTTTAATCTCTTACGATGTGTTGGTTGTTTTGGTATGCGAGCTCTCACTATGAGCTTTTATGTTTCCCAGTCGTTGGTAATACTTGAAAATGCTGAATACAGCAGTGGTTGTATTTTTAATGTCCTAATTCTCGTATGTTTCTAGTCTCTAATGACGTCCACATGTCACAGTATAGTTTCCAACAGATTCTTGTTGCTTTAAGCCTATGTGTGCGCGGATTAATCAAGTGCACTTTTCTCTATGGTCGATTTTGTGATAATGCATTTCCCTGATGCTATTCTTGCCGGTGGTGTTCTACTTCCCTTTGTCGTATAGCGTGTTCTCTTTCACGATCAGAGTCGATCACTTCACAGAGTTCTTCAAGTTGCAAAGAAATTGAAGTAAACATATTTTTCTTTCAACATTTCCTCATTTTTGCATTCTTCATATTTGTTAGACAATTTGTAGAAGAGTTGCAGAATCATTTCTTGAAGTTTTTGTAAGCAATTAAAGCTTTGTTTCGCTGCTTGTTCTAAACTATCGTCTCTCTTTTTGGTGTCGTTTTCTTGGGTTATTTCTTCTCGTTTCCTACTCTCCTCAGCTGTGGCATTTTCATCCCTGCTTCGGAGTCTAGCTTTTGCTTGCTTGCAAGTGTCACATCGCCATTTTGGATAGCATTGCTTGTACGGTTTTGCACAATTTCTGAAACCACACAAAAGGCAGTCTTTGTATCTTGTACAGCGTGTGTCACCAAATGGGCAATCATGTTTTTTTCATTCTTCCTCCATCTCTAGCCGCTAGAATTTTCCCTTGGTCGTTTCCTTATCGCAGATTCTTGGAATATTCGCTTTCTTCAACCTCTCGCCAAAGCAGTTACGCGTACGCTCCAAGTTTTCCACGACTTGGGTGGCTTCAATCTTCAAGTGTTCTTCATCTTTTGGTCTTACGCTCCATTTTTTTATTCATGCCTTCATGATCTTCCACCGTTTTTATTTTACGGTCTTGTTTTTCTTGATTTTTGGGGCTTTTTCTTCCTATGCCGTTTTCTTGTGCGTCTTTGGTCCGTTTTCCTTGAAGTTTTGGGGGAAATGAGTGTCTTGGTCTGCTCTATTCCATGAGCTCTTCACGTCGCCGTATCCCACTGTGGTCGCCAGTGAAAAACTCCTGGAATCTCTAAACTGGGAGGAAAATGTCCACACGAGATTTTCCTAGGAGTTTCAAATCTAATCTAGTCCCTAAAACTAAAACTACACTACAAGAAGAATGCACTTACCTGCTTGTGCCAAGCCAAGTTGAGACTGTGAACAAGTGCTTGAAAGTGCTAGTCCCACGCCTTTGATCCCTTGAAGGCGGTGGGTAAGTAAGACATTGCTGTGAAGAGCTGAAGAGATAGGCAGAAAGACGTTGTATTGCAATGTATTTTGTATTAGGGATAAGTCTAAAAACATTCTAAGTCCTACTTTTATAGTCGCTAATGCTCTCGTCAAGGTTAGGAATACAGTCCTAACCTTGAACCTCTCAAGTTTACTTTCCTAAACTTGAATCCTCGAGCTTGTCCTTTTCTCCCTTCTCCAACATCCATAAGCTAGATTTCATAATGCCAAAGCTAATGAAGAGCATGTCTACATCAATCCAAAAGCTAAGAAAACAAAGCCATGCTCAACAAGTGATCACTAAACGATCCTCCACGAATCCATCTATAGCAAGACGTAACTCACTTCTGTGAGACACAAAATCCCTAGGCCCCAAAGTGGAGCCGGAAAGGGTGCCACGTGGTAGTGGCCGAAGCGAAAGCCAAACGAGCATAACACGTTTGGACTAAAAGCTCTAACTTGGAAGGTCGAGAGCGGGAGTGGAACTCCCAACAAAGTGCTCGAGGAGCAAGCACGAGGCAACCAATAAGCAAGACTCCAAAAAGGGACCCAAAAAAGACCAACACATGACACGTGGAAGTGTCCGAGATGGAGTCCGAGGCAGACCAGAGTTGGAGTCCGAGATGGACCCGAAGTGGAGTTCGAGATGGACCCAAAGTGGAGTCCGATATGGAGTCCGATATGGAGTCCGAAGTGGAGTCCGAGATGGAGTCCGATATGGAGTCCGAGATGGACCCGAAGTGGAGTCCGATATGGAGTCCGAGATGGAGTCCGAGATGGACCCGAGATGGAGTCCGAGATGGAGTCTGAGATGGAACCGAGACCGGGACCGAGACCGAGACCGAGACCGAGACCGAGTTCGAGTCCGAATCCGGGACCGAGACCGAGTCCGAGTCCGAGTCTGAATACTAATACATGCAGTTGGGTGAAAGCCCAAAGCGATCGTCCCCTAGGGTGGGGGGGGGGGGGGGGCTGCGGGGGGTTCCAAAAGTATAGTAGGGAGAGTGTGGGGGTTGGAGCCCAATGGAGCCAGTTTAGCCAGGAAAGGCCAGTTTGGCCCAGGAAGGCCAGACCCAGTGTTGGGTGATGAGCTGACCACTGGGAAGTCCAAGACTAGAGTGAACACGGACCGACAAGCGGGGTAGCTTGGTGAAGTGTTCAACAGCCGGCTCTAGTTCCCCCGGGAGATCAATTAGCCGATGCTCCCAGTCCAAGTGTGGGTGGCACTACCTACTTGGATACTAGGCGTGGCTCAACGGAACCTCGCTCTAAGCGCATGGCTAGAGCACCCAAGGGCGGAGGGCGGGGAGAGTACCCAGGTGGCTCATGTAAGGCCACGGTGTTCCGAAATGTTGTCCCAAAGGCCCAGACTGTGGAAAGGAAGAGGAGCAGTCCTTTGGGGTAGTGACCAAGGACACAGTCGTGTGGTGAGGAAGTCCCAGAGGACTGTGGGACTTAGTGGTCAGGCCTGTGGGCCTCGATCCAATGGTAGTGTTGGCAAACACGGCCAGGGGCAGAAAGCGACTTAGTGGGGACTGACAGAGGGATATTGGGGAAGGCTATTCCCCTTGTCGGTGGGCATCTTAAGGATGCTAAGGAGTGGATCTGAGATGACCACTCATGGATGGTTTGCCTAGTCTTGGAGAGCCAAGACTGTGATACAAGTGGTATTGGACTACTAGTGTGGCAAAGGTGATTGGGCATGGCCTTAGCGTAATAAGCTGCTATGTCGGTGGTACTTTTGAGTGTCGGTCATGGGATCGGACATGTGGAGCACTTGGACCAAGTGCAAATGTTGAGTGGCATGGATGCTATTCTCGGGGCTAGCAAGTCCCAAGTCCTGAAATGGACTTATGGAGGTTGTGATTGAGACTCCTCCAAGTGGTCGGAGGTGTGGTTAAGTGACTAAAGTAGAATGGAAAATTTAGTTGCTTACAACTTCATAACAAGCACAAGAAGAATCATCAATGATTGATATATTCCAACTCAAACCCAATAAAGATTCAAGCTTTCCAATATCGATCACTAACTCTTCCGCTTGTAGAGTTAGCATAATCCACGACTAAATCACTTTTCAAGAAAAAGCCAAAGCTTAACCCCTACTAAATAATCTTGTCTAAAACACAACTAACTCAAACTTGCCACTCAGTTCATTTTAACGTCAACAAAGTTGCTAACTAGCTGTAGCGCACGTGGTTTTGACCCTTTATCGGATGGTAATTTACCA
The DNA here is from genome assembly GCF_000143415.4 of Selaginella moellendorffii. NCBI lineage: Eukaryota > Viridiplantae > Streptophyta > Lycopodiopsida > Selaginellales > Selaginellaceae > Selaginella > Selaginella moellendorffii. Next base: position 216,788 of record NW_003314329.1, on the reverse strand, counting down.
TAGGATAACACCACGAAGCGGAACCTAAACCCTTTTTGTGCCATGTGACAGATGCCACGTGTCACATGCCACGTGTCCATAGGAACCCGAGGTTCAGGGCCTTGGGCCACTGAACAAAGGAGCGGTGCCAAACTCCCAAGCATGGAGCCAAGGAGTGACGGAACCGAACCACGGAACAACTCCTGAGCATAAAGCCCAAGGAGCAAAGGGACAGGAGCTCGGAGCGACTTGGAACAGTCTTGGAGCAACCAGCATCCCAATGCCAGGACTATCACGCAAAACAGAGCCAAACAGAGTCTAGCGCTATTTCGGCATACCGGTGGCCTTACGTGAGGATATGGGTACTCCACCAACTAGCATGGAATGGAACTTGGGCTTAGACCCAAGCCGGACGTAGAACAAGGATAGGGACGCAAGCGGGAGCTAGACTATGCCTCAAGTTGGTCGGCCATGCCCGACCTACCCACTATCCTTACTATACATTTGGAACCCCCCACAGCCCCCCCCCTTTGAGGAACACACGCTTTGGGCTTTCACCCCAAGCCTCCCTTAGTATCAGGAGTTAGTCTCTAGGACAAGCTCGAAACTTACTAAATATGGAATGTCCTTAGATTGCAAATTTGGACACGGGACGAACACCATTGTGTTCAGGAAGATCTCTACATTCCGTAGATATGCCAAATGAGCAAATCTGGACACCTTCCATAAATAGCATTTGGGACCGAAATGAGACCAACACAAAGGGTGTGATAGTGAGGGTGTTTGGTAGACACGGTAAGCTATCATCCAGCAATATTGAGGGATTAGTCTCAATACGCGAGGGTTCTTGCCAAACCAGTGCAAGACAGAGCAAAAGAGAACTAAGAGCCAGGCCGAGAATGCTCAGCTAGAAACACATAGGAGTTCCTACCTTATGTCCATCTGGCTAAGTACAGATGCTAAGCCCAGTAAACTAACACTTGGACAAGAGGGGCTATTGACGGGAACCAGCAGTACAGACCTCCTGCTGTCATGGCAGTAAGGAAAGAGTGCCCGTAAGGACTGGCCAACAAGTATCTTTCGATACCTGAAGTCACATGTGCGACACTCTCCCCCCCTAGGGAAGATCGACGTCCTCGTCGATGCATACTCGAGTCTAGAATACCGCCAAGGAAACAACTCCAAAAAAAGTTCACGGTATTCACACTATGTGAGAAATACATCAACTTAAATGAGTTAGGAGGCAACCTCTTTGTCTAACGCAGATGCGCTACCAGCTTAGACACCTTTCGGCCGTTGCCGACAAGGAAATGACCAACGGAGTTAGCCACCCTTGCTACTCTAGGTGTTACCCAGCTTACAAAAGTGTGATATGCCCTGCCCGCAGAGACATAGAGAGAGAAGCCAGAGGCCCCAACCCTCCTAAGCAAAGAAACCAAACCTGTCGGTAAGGTTTAGATAGACTACTGTAAACAGGCAGTTAGAGTTTTTTACACGGTCACGCCCTTTCAACAGAATAAAGAACATCAACAGAGAGGCGGGTTATGTGACCAGTTTACAGTAGCTACCCCATGACTAGAGATTTCCCCATGCACACGAATGTAAGCCCCAAATTTTTCCTTTCCAATTTGCTAGCTTACCTCGTCTATCCGTCCGACACTACCTTGGCTTTTGCTAAGTTACCTCGCCAAGGTTCTCGCCTATGGTACCAACTCCTACTTGGTCCTACTTGCTTTCAGCTACTCACTGCACGAGCAACGGAGCGTTAGCCATCCATCCAAGGATTCCCAATCTCTCCCAATCCCCCTCCCCGGGTTAGACTGGACTTAAGGTTCGGCTACACTCCCCGCAAGCACAAGCAGCCAAGCACACCAAGCTTCCAGGTTCGTATCATCCCTTGGTACCACAAGACTTGATCATGGGACCCTCTAAATCCCAAGTCTTGAGTGCAACACTTGCTTCGGGATGCCGGGGCGAAACACCGTGGCCTAGCGGCCCAGTATGGGTACCTCTACCCCCCCACTTCCATCCCGAAGGAAGGCCCAAGCCCTTAGGAAGGGCGAGGACCAATGAGCCGCATGGTACTCAAGTGGGGCACCACTCCACATGAGCCGGGAGCACCACAATCGGTTTCCCTTTTTTGAGTGGGAGCTGCTCTTGAGCACTTCCTTGGATGGCCCCTCCAGCACCAACCAAGTCCATACTCACTCCCACCCAAGGCCCCTCAGTCCCAGTCCCAACCTCAAGTCGGGTTTGGGAGCTCCACTGGAGAGTCCCTTCTAAACTGGTTCCTGGACCTCACTATCTCTACTATACTTTTGGAACCCCCTGCAGCCCCCCCCCCCTGGGAGACGCACGCTTTGGGCTTTCACCCCTTGACCCGTATTAGTATTTGGACTTAGTCTCTGGCTCGATCTCGGACCCGATTTCGGATCCGACTTCGGATTCGGTATCGGACTCGATCTCGGACTCGATCTCAGACCCGATCTCGGACCCGACCTTGGACTCGACCTCAGACTCGGTCTCGGACCCGATTTCAGATCTCGGACTCCGTCTCGAACTCGGTCTCGAACTCAGACTCGAACTCGGTCCCCGAGTCGGTCTCAAACTCGATTCCAAACTCTATCTCGAACTCGGTCCTAGAGTTGGTCTTGGACTCGATCCTCGACTTGGTCCCATCCGATGAACTCTTTGTCATTTTGGTTATGCTTTCGGGGTTCTTTTAGCCTACGACACCTCGGCGAGTTGGTTCCTTACAACGAAGTGCCAAAGCCAGTCTGCCTATACTGGCCCAAACACAAAGATCAATAGATGGACAATATCAAAGTCATAGACAATGATATCTTAGAGTCTTAATTATCAATGAAGATATCTTAGATGAGAACACAAAAGTATTCCAAATAAGTTATCATCTGATAAACTAGTATTATAGGATAGAAACCACCAAGATCATCATTTTTGGAAACATAGGATGGACCATCCAACAAATTTCAACAGCAAGTATATCATCAAGGAAACTCAATGATGAAACTTAACTACCAAAGATGGCAGACAGTATACCAAACAATTTACTAAAGATAACTCAAAGAACACAAAATATCATTGATTAGCAAGCAAGATGCTCACGAATGTATCACCCGAAGGAAACAACATCTGAATCTATCAAAGCGAACTCAAGCAATAATCAACACAATAGAATGAATGTTGCATGGCCAACAAACACTCATTCATGTCAACTATCACACGAGCCAATCCGAATAGATCCCGGTCAACAATACCAAGGAACCAGAGTTGCTCAAGCAAGTGTCAGCAACATCCTATTGATATCTCAAACCCAAGAGACCAATCCAGAGCAAACCACAAAAAACATGTGGTATTGTGAAAAGCCATAAGCCACCAAAGAGAACAACTAACTATCATGAAAGATCATTAATCATCCCATCAAAAGAGAGATGCATAATCATCGTCAAAGAAGGAAGCCACCTTTCTGAAGAATGGCAACTCATCCTATATCAACAACAATCAAGCAGCACTTTCGACAAGGATAATCAACTATCTTAGATGATAGTCAATTATCACCAATAATTGTTAGATGCAAAAGCCAACTTCAATATCGAAGCTAATGAGCCAAAATGCCTTCCCCAACAACTTCTAACAAATGGACCACAAGTACGAAAACTCAAGGAACCAAAAGCTCGAAGAAGCTTATAGCCAAGTCTTGCCTAACATGATCACAAATCTTGCATGAACTAAGTTCAATGCTAAAGAAGAAATCATGGTACAACCCACAACATCCTCTTCAACACATCCTTAATCTAAACTTTATAATGCCAAAGCTAATGAAGAGCATATCTACATTAATCCAAAAGTTAAACATAACGAAGTTATGCTCAACAAGTGATCATTAAACGATCCTCCATGAATCCATTTATAGCAAGACGTAACTCACTTCATAACAAGCACAAGAAGAATCATCAATGATCGATATATTCCAACTCAAATCCAATAAGGATTCAAACCTTCCAATATCAATCACTAATTCTTCCGCTTGTAGAGTTAGCATAGTCCACGACTGAATCACTTTTCAAGGAAAAGCCAAAGCTTAACCCCTACTAAATAATCTCGTCTAGAACACAACTAACTCAAACTTGCCACTCAATTCATTTGAACATCAACACAGTTGCTAACTAGCAAATGCACGAATGCTAATAACACAAAGCTATAGCCAAATCATCAACACTATCTCTATCAAGACTAATGAAACTTAATATCAATCTTGAGGATAGACATCTTATCTCACTTGAATCTCAACATCAATAATATCAATGACAAGGCATCACTTCAATGCCATCAACACCATAACAAGGCTAGAAGAAAGCAAGAGTGAATCACCACCCAAAACTCTCTAGCAACTAAACTAACCAAAGTCAAAGATACTTTAGTCAATATTTAAGACTAGGTTTTCAACAATACTCAACTATAGATAACATTTCATCAAGGAGTGAATCACCACATCCAAGACTCAATGAAATCCAACACTACGAACTAAATGCAACCAAATGATATTGATAAAAGTAGAGTCGAGAGGCCAACATGGAAAACCCATGTAAGTCTAACAACACGATTGTAAGCGACTAAATTTTCCATTCTACTTTAGTCACTTAACCACACTTCCGACCACTTGGAGGAGTCTCAATCACAACCTCCATAAGTCCATTTCAGGACTTGGGACTTGCTAGCCCCGAGAATGGTATCCATGCCACTCAACATTTGCACTTCTCCACATGTCCGATCCCATGCCCGACACTCAAAAGTACCCTTGATATGGTAGCCTGTTACGCTAAGGCCATGCCCAATCACCTTTGCCACACTAGTAGTCCAATACCACTTGTATCACAATCTTGGCTCTCCAAGACTAGGCAAACCATCCGTGAGTGGTCATCTCAGATCCACTCCTTAGCATCCTTAGGATGCCCACCGACAAGGGGAATAGCCTTCCCCAATATCCCTCTGTCAGTCCCTACTAAGTCCCTTTCTGCCCCTGGTCGTGTTTGCCAACACTGCCACTAGATCGAGGCCCACAGGCCCAACCACTAAGTCCCACGGTCCTCTGGGCCTTCCTCACCACACGACTGTGTCCTTGGTCACTACCCCAGAGGACTGCTCCTCTTCCTTTCCACAGTCTGGGCCTTTGGGACAACATTTCGGAACACCGTGGCATTACGCGAGCCACCTGGGTACTCTCCGCGCCTTACGCCCTTGGGTGCTCTAGCCATGCGCTTAGAGCGAGGTTCCATTGAGCCACGCCTGGTATCCAAGTAGGTAGTGCCACCCACACTTGGACTGGGAGCATCGGCCAGTTGATCTCCCGGGGGAACTAAAGCCGGCTCTTGAACACTTCACCAAGCTACCCCGCTTGTCGGTCCGTGTTCACTCTAGTCTTGGACTTCCCAGTGGTCAGCTCATCACCCAACACTGGGTCTGGCCTTCCTGGGCCAAACTGGCCTTTCCTGGGCAAACTGGCTCCACTGGGTTCCAACCCCCACACTCTCCCTACTATACTTTTGGAACCCCGCAGCCCCTCCCCCCCCTGGGGGACGATCGCTTTGGGCTTTCACCCAACTGCCTGTATTAGTATTCGGACTCGGACTCGGACTCGAACTCGGACTCGGACTCGGTCTCACTCCCGGATTCAGACTCGGACTCGGTCTCGGTCTCGGTTTCGGTCTCGGTCTCGGTCCCGGTCTCGGTTCCAACTCAGGCTCTGTCTCGGACTCCATCTCGGACTCCATCTTGGGTCCATCTCGGACTCCATCTCGGGTCCATCTCGGACTTCATCTCAGTCCATCTCGGACTCCATCTCGGACTCCATCTCTGGTCCATCTCGAACTCCATCTCGGACTCCATCTCGGGTCCATCTCGGACTCTGTCTTGGTCCATCTCGGACTCCTTCTCGGACTCCATCTCGGACTCCATCTCGGATCCATCTCGGACTCCATCTCGGATCCATCTCGGACTCCATCTCGGACTCCATCTCGGACTCCATCTCGGATCCATCTCGGACTCCATCTCGGCCTCCATCTCGGGTCCATCTCGGGTCCATCTCGGACTCCTTCTCAGACTCCATCTCGGACTCCTTCTCGGATCCATCTCAGACTCCATCTCAGACTCTTCCACGTGTCATGTGTTGGTCCTTTCTGGTCCCTTTCTAGAGCCTCGCTTATGGCTCACTTTGTGCTCATTCCTCGAGCACCTTGTTGGGAGTTCCACTCCTGCTCTCGACCTTTCAAGTCGGAGCTTTTAGTCTAAACGTGTTACGCTCGTTTGGCTTTCGTTTCGGCCACTACCACATGGCGCTCTTCTGGCTCCACTTTGGGGCCTAGGGATTTTGTGTCTCACAACGATCCTCCGCAACACCATCCGGTAAAGCAAGCCCATCACTGCTAAATCTTTATCGAGTGAAGCAAGTGTCACAATCCCTTGACAAAGTCTACAAGCTATCACGAGTTGCCAAGCAACTAACAACCACTTGTCAACTTGTCTTTACAAGACCGAACACTAAACTTGTGTTATCGAGTTATATACTTGGCCAACATGAACGTAATACCCCAGGCACGAGATAAAGGTTCATGGACAAACACAAACTAAATGACCACTCGAATCCAACTCAACCGCGACAAACTCACCAATGCATTTAGCCACTAGCTTAGAGCATGCCTTGAAGAGGCTAGCTATACATGATCAACACTAAGTCGAAACTCAAGTGAAGACCATGAGATGGACTCATATCGGTACACAACCTCCTCATAGACAAAGCTATAATATAGGTACCAACATCTCAACCTCAAACAACTAAGTTGGACATCACCATCCTTAGCCAAGGCGCAGGGCCACCAAGACCAAGTCAAGATTCGTGAGAGCTCACTACTCTCATAGAGTCTTAACAAAATGCAAGGTGCAACCTGCCACCGAGCATAATGCTACAAAAGAAAGGCACAAAGGTCACCCTTCTTAGAAAAGCGCAACGGCCACTTTTCTACACCAACTCTAGACTCTATCCAACTTAATTGCCTTAGCCTCAAAAGCTAGCATCCCTTTTGGGTCGCATCATACAAACTACCTACCAAGGTCTAAGCTAACCGAAGTCAACTCCAACCCCTTCACTAGTTTGTATTGGCTTACGAAAACAGAATGGTTTTCGGCAAAGTGACCAACAGATTAGCCATTGGAGAAGTCTAAGAAAATTTGTGGAAAATTTCCATCCTAGAGAAAGAATAACTCTCAATCCAGGATTGCAATCTTTCAAGACTTAACCAACTTCCTCTTACAAACAACTTCACATAGGTTCACCTCAACACAAATTCTCATGATCCAACAATATGCTTAAGCATCGAACATCTTTGCCCATATAACCGACATCCAACATCGACATCCGCAAAGTGCAAAGTGAACACCCAAGGCTTGATCATAAAGACCACATCTTCGGATATCCACATTGCACTAACACTCTTCTTCAATCACCTTCAAGATCCAATGTGAAACCAAAACACTAACAAGAAAATTGACATGGAAAATCAAGCTCTAAGGAAAACTTCCTCATCACTCGAAATAACAATGCCACTTCCACTAACACAAGTGCTAGTGATGTTAATGCCTTAACTACACATTTTCTCCATCCAACAATCTACTCCAAGTGTTAACAGATAAACCAACAAACCATAGCAAGTGAATGCTATAACCATTTCCAACACCTTATGGACAAACCCAAGGAACAAAGTACCAACTTAAGCTTAGCATAATAGACCATCACCAAGAATCCAGTCAAAGCTACTACAATGCTACTTCGTGCAAGTAGACTAGCTTCACTATCAACCACTTTGGGGTTGATCATTATTTACCCAAGCAACTTCGTAAACACATTGCTCATTATCACATGGATATGATATAAATATCACAATGACTTGATCATCAATTGAGCAACACCACGAACAATGCCAATGTTATTACTTCAAAGGTTTACATGAATATCAAGTGCCAACTCAACTCGACAAAATGCAACTTAAATGCCACACTCTACTGACAGAGATTTACAACACCCAACACCACTAACTTTTGTTCACAACACGGACAAGCTCATACCACTCTCTATCCAACCAAACTCAAAACTAATCCAACATCAAGCTACTCAAGGAGCAATAGCAAGGTTCCCCATAAAAGAATTGAGCATTGCAACCCAAGTCTTCCAATAGCAAGCCTAGACAAAATGGTATAGCGCTTCACCGCTATCCATCCCATAACTCACCATTTGTAAGACCATCATCTCCAAGATGTATCAAGGTAGGGACTCTTGATTGCATAATATGAATATGAGCAATGAGTTAACACCTCATTGCAAATCATCTCTCCAAGAGAAAATGATTTACGTGTTTGATCCTTCGTCCTTGATGACTCTCTTTTTGGTCTCATCTTTGACTACACCTCAAGCTTGCTTTCGCACTGCCTTTAGTCCAATCCAAGAGAAGTTTATGAGAGAGCACAGCAATGACTACTTGAACCAATAGACCAATCCCTACAGTTTTAATTGATCCACTTGTAATCATGCCTAGGAAGGATCCACTAGTGTCGTGCTAAACAGCTATGGACCAGCCTATTTGCCACTCATAGCAAACTCAGGGGAGGTTTGCTTTTACCTATGGTACATGGAACAACTCATGGAACCATTGGAACAACCCATGGAACGACCGATAGGCTAACATTAATCCTGCCAACTCAAAGCGTATCCTCGAGTTGCTAATGTGCCTCACTCACGAGCCCAAGCACAAACTCGTGTGAACGGAACACTCAATCCATCTTATGAGCCCAAGAGCAAGCTCACATTATTACAGTACAACAAGGTAACCAAATCCATACTCAAGGAACAATTGTGAAGCCTTTGCACCAAAACGTGTACCCACTCGGATCATCGTTTTCATCTCTGCGTATGCAACAAGACTAGTTGCCTAATCTCATTGTATAGTACTCGCTGAGACTTATTCTCTAATACCAAATGTAGCGCACGTGGTTTTGACCCTTTATCCTATGGTAATTTACTATAGGATAACACCACGAAGCGGAACCTAAACCCTTTTTGTGCCATGTGACAGATGCCATGTGTCACATGCCATGTGTCCATAGGAACCCGAGGTTCAGGGCCTTGGGCCACTGAACAAAGGAACGGTGCCAAGCTCCCACCGTTCGGGCTCGGGCTCGGGCTCGGGCTCGGTCTCAGTCCCGGTCTCAGTTCTGGTCCCGGTCTCGGTCTCAGTCTCGATCTCGGTCTCAATCTCGGTCTCGGTCCCAGTCTCAGTCCCAGTCTCAGTCCCGGTCTTGGTCATGACCTCGAACTCTATCTCGGGTCCTTCTCGGACTCCATCTTGGATTCCATCTCGGATCCATCTTGGACTCCATCTCGGACTCCGTCTCAGACTCCATCTCGGACTCCGTCTTGGACTCCATCTCGGACTCCGTCTCGGACTCCATCTCGGACTCCATCTCGGGTCCATCTCGGACTCCATCTCAGACTCCATCTCGGGTCCATCTCGGACTCCATCTCGGCCTCCATCTCGGACTCTAACTCGGGTCCATCTCGGACTCCATCTTGGACACTTCCACATGTCATGTGTTGGTCCTTTTGGGTCCCTTTTTGAAGCCTTGCTTATTGCTCGCTTCATGCTCGTTCCTTGAGCACTCCATTGGGAGTTCCACTCCCGCTCTCAACCTTTCAAGTCAGAGCCTTTAGTCCAAACGTGTTATGCTCATTTGTCTTTTGCTTCGGCCACTACTACGTGGCACCCTTTCGGCTCCACTTTGGGGCTTAGGGATTTGTGTCTCACACTAACCAAAGTCGAAGATACTATACATAGTATCTGAGACCAATCCTTCAATAATACTCAGGTATAGATAACACTTCATCAAGGAGTGATTCACCACATCCAAAACTCAATGAAATCCAACACCATGAACTAAATGCAATAAAATGATATCAACAGAGGTTGAATCAATATATCAACATGGAAAACCCATGTAAGTCAAACGACACGATCCTCAGCAACACCATCCGATAAAGTAAACCCATCACTGATAAATCTTCATCGAGTGAAGCAAGTGTCAATAGTCCTTGACAAAGTCTACAAGCAATCACTAGTTGCCAAACAACTAACAATCACTCTTCAATTTGCCTTTCATAAGACCCAACACTAAACTCATGCCATCGAGTTACACACTTGTCCAACAAGAACGTAATACCCCAGGTATGAGATAAAGGTTCATGGACAAGCACGAACTAAGAGACAACTTGAATCCAACTCAGCCGTGATAAGCTCACCAACACGTTTAGCCAATGGCTCTGAGCATGCCTTGAAGAGGCCAGCTATGCATGATCAACACTTAGTCAAAACTAAAGTGAAGACTATGAGATGAACTCATATCGGTATATAACCTCCTTATAAACAAAGCTATAATACAGGTATCAACATCTCAACTGCAAACAACTAAGTTGGACATCACCATCCTCAGCCAAGGTGCAAAGCCACCAAAACCAAGTCAAGATCAGTGAGAGCTCACTATTCTCATAGAGTCTTACGAAATGCAAGGTGTAACCTGCCACCAAGCATAATACCACAGAAGAAAGGCACAAGGGTCACCCTTCTTAGAAAAGCACAATGGCCACTTTTCTACACTAACTCTAGACTCTATCCAACTCAATTGCCTTAGCCCCAAAAGTTAGCATCCCTTTCGGTCGCATTATACAAACTACCTACTAAGGTCTAAGCCAATTGAAGTCAACTCCACCCCCTTCACTAGTTTGTATTGGCTTACAAAAACGAAATGGTTTTCGAACAAAGTGATCAACAGATCAGCCAGTGGAAAAGTCTAAGAAAATTTATGGAAAATTTCCATCCCAGAGAAAGAATGACTCTCAGTCCAGGAATACAAAGTTTCAAGACTCAACCAACTTCCTCCTACCTACAATTTCATATAGGTTCACCTCGACACAAATTCTCATGGTCCCATAATATGCTTAAGCATCTAACATCCTTTTTGCCCATTCTTTTGACATCCAACACTGACATCCGTAAAATGCAAATGGAACATCCAAGGCTTGATCACGAAGACCATATCTTTGGATATCCACATTGCACTACACTCTTCTTCAATCACTTTCAAGATACAATGTGAAGCCAAAACACTAACAAGAAAAATGACATGAAAAATCAAGCTCTAAGGAAAATTCCTCATCACTCGAATAACAATGCCACTTCCACTAACATAAGTGCTAGTGATGTCAATGCGTCAACTACACACCTTCTCCATTCGATAATCTACTCCAAGTGTTAACAAATTAACTGATGAGCTATAGCAAATGAATACTACAACTGTTTTCCAACACCTCATGGGCAAACCCTCAAGGAACAAGGAACAAACTTAAGCTTAGCATAATGGACCATCATCGAGAATCTAGTCAAAGCTACTACAATGCTACTACGTGCAAGTAGACTAGCTTTTCCATCAACCACTTTGGGGTCAATCATCATTTAACCAAGCAACTTCGTAATCACATTGCTCATTATCACATGGATATGATATAAGTATCACAATGATTTGATCATCAATTGAGCAACACCACCAGCAATGCCAATGTCATTACTTCAAAGGTTTATGTGAGTATCAAGTGTTAACTCGATTTGACAAAATGCAACATAAGCTCTATTTCGTTAAAGTGGGAATTGTCATTATCCCACTTGTAAAATAAGGTTTCCAAACCTTTATATAGTATATAAATATAACAAAATTCAACTGCATTGAGGCACATGCCATTTTATTTTAAACAAGGAAATGTCTACTCAATCACTTCTCCTCCCCCTGCCACTGCTTCACCTCTCTCTTCTCCTTGTCATCGTCGTCCAATTTCTTTCCATCCTTTTAATATTGGCTCAGTTGCTCCAAGTCTAGGTGGAGCCCAAGTCCCCATTCAATCTTTACTTTCCCCTTATTAATAAAACAACTTCGTAGACTTCCAATAACATGCTGTAACACTTCTAGTATAATGCAAATCCTCTCAAAGAATTGTCTTTTAATATTAATACAATGGCATGGAACCCCATGCCATAATAAGTTACATTTTTAAATAAATACATGCCATCTCAGACTGTTATTTTTTGCCTCCAACGCCTATACAATAATCTTGGAATTTCATCACTCTCCACACTATCAGGATTTAAACCCAATAGTAATGCCATCTCTTCTCTAATACGTCCACGCTCATGTTCAGTGGTCGAAGAACCCATCCGGTTGAGCAGATTATGGAGATGCGGATAGTGCTTGGCTAGACAATATACATGCCATAAATGATGACTGGTGTCTGTCAGATCAAATGGTTTCTGATATACCGTTCCATCTGCCATTTGGTTGATTTCTGCAGCCACCTCCTGGACTGGCCGGTTCTCTATCACCATCGCTCCAAGCCATTTTGCAAGGTCCCCCAGAACATACGGTTTCTTCTCCCTAGTTTCCATACTGCAAGAGATGGGGTGCACTGCATATGTGTGCGTGTTCGCTGCAGTTTTAATCGGCGAGTCATCGATGATGAGGATTTCACTTGACCTAGCACTCCGGTTCATCACTACAGCCTCTGGCTTGACGAAGATGGGCTTGCTACCCCTCACATGGACCATAGTCAAGCAATCCTCCTGCGTTAGGAGAAAGTCAAATGGTAATATTACTCGCGTCTGATCGTGCATCATCTGTAGCAACGTTAATGCATTGTGGCGCATCATAGATGTCCAAACTCCCAATTGCAAATTGAACCCGGCCCTCTGTTTTAAGTGTCGCATGGTCATTATTAGATCCCGCAGTTTCTCCCGTGTGATTAATGTGAATCTGTCTCTTTTGACCAACTTGCGACCGCAGGCTTTGGAGGGTGCAATGACATTCGAGGACGAGCCACGCTCATGGGAGAAAAGGACACCGTTCAGATCAAAAATGATACAGTACCTTCGCCGTGACTCTGAAATGAAATGCGTCAGCATAAAAAATGGTACAAGTCAATTTTACCATCTACAATATTAGCGAATGGTGCTCCCGATGGTCGTTGAGAGGGTTTTGGTCGAGGAAACGTGAAGGGCGGAAATACTCTCCTCTGCAATGTGGGGTCAATCGCATCCGATGGCGTGTGGGCACATGCCATTTCAGCTGTAGACTCTGGTACAACTGGCTCAACAGTGGCATGGGGTGGTTCCGATGGCGTGTGATCACACGCCATTTCAGCTGGTGCCTCTGTTGGCAAAGTGGACATGACCGAACAGGCAGTAGGGGCGGTGTAGGGAGGTTCCAACGGCGCGTAGTCAGACGATTGGGCACACGTTGAGTCCGTTGGAAATGAGGATACGACCGGCTCGGCGGCTGGGGCGGCCTCATGCGGGTCCAATGGCGCCTGGTCACCGTCAGTTGGATACGTGGACAAGATTGACTCAGTGGTATGGGCAGCATCAAGTGGAGCGTGGTCAGCTTGCTTGGCGTTGATATGGATAGTAGCCTCCACCAGCTCTGATGACTCTTGCAGGCAAGTAGAGTCCACTGGCGGATCCATATGCATGTCCAAATATCTCCCTTCGATTGAGATGGTATCCTCCCGTGCTACTAAAAACAAACTCATTAGCACATTGAATCGACTATACTGTATTTACCATCAACTGCTATTGAGGAACTAGGACCGATATCACTTGGGCGCACTGCTGATTCTGAAGGATTGGACATACGTTTCGACCCTTGCTTGGCACTATCCTTCCTCGACACTAAAGGCTAGAGTTTGTAAATTCAACTGAATAATCTCTACTTACCATTTGCTCTACGACCTACATAGACAATGTTAGAAATGGTAAAAGGTTAGGAATGGATGTACTATTATTTACGTGATGGTTTGTCTTGTATGACCTTCCTCCGCTGTGTGAGACACAAAATCCCTAGGCCCCAAAGTGGAGCCGGAAGGGCGCCACATGGTAGTGGCCGAAGCGAGAGCCAAACGAGCGTAAAACGTTTGGACCAAAAGCTCCGACTTGAAAAGTCAAGAGCGGGAGTGGAACTCCCAACGAAGTGCTCGAGGAACAAGCACGAATCGAGCAAAAGGCAAGGCTCCAAAAAGGGACCCAAAAGGACCAACACATGACACGTGGGAGTGTCTGAGATGGACTTGAGATGGAGTCCGAGGTGGACCCGAGATGGACCCGAGTTGGAGTCCGAAGTGGAGTCCGAGATGGACCCCAGATGGAGTCCGAGATGGAGTCCGAGATGGAGTCCGAGGTGGACCCGAGATGGACCCGAGCTGGAGTCCGAAGTGGAGTCCGAGATGGACCCGAGATGGAGTCCGAGATGGAGTCCAAGATGGAGTCCGAGGTGGACCCGAGATGGACCCGAAATGGAGTCCGAGATGGAGTCCGAGATGGACCCGAGATGGAGTCCGAGATGGAGTCCGAGATGGAGTCCGAGGTGGACCCGAGATGGACCCGAAATGGAGTCCGAGATGGAGTCCGAGATGGACCCGAGATGGAGTCCGAGATGGAGTCCGAGATGGAGTCCGAAGTCGAGACCGAGACCGGAACCGAGACCGGGACCGAGACCGATACCAAGACCGAGATCGGGACCGAGACCGAGACCGAGGCCGAGGCGAAGACCGAGCCCGAGCCCGAGTCCGAGTCCGAATCCGAGTCCGAGTCCGAGTCCGAGTCCGAGTCCGAGTCCAAGTCCGGAGCCTGAGAGGGTGAAAGCCCAAAGCGTTCGTCTCCCAGACCCTGGGGGGTTTGGTGAGCTCCAAAAGTATAGTAGGGGGAGGACTGCAGTGGAGCCAGTTTGGCCAGGAAAGGCTAGTTTGGCCCAGGAAGGCCAGACCCAGTGTTGGGTGATGAACTGACCACTGGGAAGTCCAAGACTAGAGTGAATACGGACCGACAAGCGGGGTAGCTTGGTGAAGTGTTCAAGAGCCGGCTCTAGTTCCCCCGGGAGATCGACTGGCCGATGCTCCCAGTCCAAGTGTGGGTGGCACTACCTACTTGGATACCAAGCGTGGCTCAATGGAACCTCACTCTAAGCCCATGGCTAGAGCACCTAAAGGCGATAGGTGGGGAGAGTACCTAGGTGGCTCGCGTAAGGCCACGGTGTTCCGAAATGTTGTCCCAAAGGCCCAGACTGTGGAAAGGAAGAGGAGCAGTCCTCTGGGGTAGTGACCAAGGACACAGTCATGTGGTGAGGAAGTCCCAGAGGACCGTGGGACTTAGTGGTCGGGCCTATGGGCCTCGATCTAGTGGCAGTGTTGGCAAACACGGCCAGGGGCAGAAAGGGACTTGGTAGGAACTGACAAAGGGACTTTGGGGAAGGCAATTCCCCAGGTCTGTGGGCATCCTAAGGATGCTAAGGAGTGGATCTAGGATGACCACTCGTGGACACATGGCCCAGTCTTGGAGAGACGAGGTGGTGATGCAAGTGGTGTTGAACCACTAGTGCAGCAAAGGTGAATGGGCATGGCCTTAGCGTAACGGGCCGAGATGTCAGTGGTACCTTTGGGTGTCGGTCTCAGGACCGGACACATGGAGCACTTGGACCAGGTGCAAGTGTGGAGTGGCATGGATGCCATTCTTGGGGCTAGCAAGTCCCAAGTCCTAAATTGGACTGATAGAGGTTGTGAATGAGACTCCTCCAAGTGGTCGGAGGTGTGGTTAAGTGACTAAAGTAGAATGGAAAATTTAGTCGCTTACAATTTGGTATCGGAGCTGTTCCTTAGTCTGACTTTTATTGGTGCTCAAGTATATCACCACTAGTGTTGGCATCGGAAGGTCCGAGGAGTGCGCCTATCCTTGAGGAGTAGCAAGTCGGGAAGACATGGCTCTCCATTACAGTTCATGTGTGAACTTGTAGACGAGGTGGTGGATAGAAAAGGGCCAATAATGGAACGACTTTGGGATCTTGGGAACAGTGCAAGGTTTTCCTTATATAGTTGAGGTTGGTGCTCATGAATGTGAAACCAAAGGTAATGACCGTGGAAGGTCAAATACGGAAGAGGACTCAAGTCCTTGAAATGGTAGCCGGGGCTACCTCTAATAAATGCTGGAACAACCCAAGGAGTTGGGGGTGTATTAAGTGGATGAGTTGGTATTCTCATCACATGGACAAGTAGTCCTAAGGGGCAATGGTTGCCCCCAGAGAACAAAATCAAGTGTCGGAGTAACACTTGTGAAAATAGTCCTTTTGAGTAGGACCGGAATGCAAGAAGTGTATTCCAGTGAGCTAGTGCCTCACAAGTAGGACCTTACGGGTCAGTGGATTAACCAAGTCCAAAACTGCTAGACGACTCAAGTAGAGTCAAGGGATGGTCCTAAAAGGACTGATAGAAGCATTTGGACTGAGGTGCGTTGTACCCCACAAAGGATGGGGGGGGATCATAGGATCCAAGGATGAGAACAAAGAGTATCTCATCGATGGCAAAATGTGCCATGCTAAAGTTATGGGAAAGGTGTTCCCAGAAGAAAACAACTTTGACACAAAGTTGTGTGTGACCTCTATGGTGTAGTGCTAACGGATGGTTGGCATGAGAAAGAGCGGTGTTGGTCTTGGCAAAGACTTAAACACGAAGGGGAAGTGTCATAGAGGTAGGCTCGTGGAGCTGATGGTGTGGAGACACCAAATGTGCCAAGGTGTGATACCTTGAGGCTATGTTGGTGGGTTCATGAGAACCCCTTGCCAAAGGAATCCCAATGGAAATGGGAATGGCATAGCCTAAGCTGCAGAGCATGCAGTTGGAGTGCGGTGACCCAGATAATGATGGAGGTGTGCAAGCACCAAGCAATGAGTTGTAGGACTTGACAACCATGAGGCAACTAAGCAAGAGGTGCAAAATAACTGGTTAAACGGGTAGAAGGTAGCTACCCAAGACTTCTAGTATAGGGAAGTCGGATATACCCTTACGGGGGATAAGTTGCTTATGTTGCGATATAGTAAGTCAATGTCATAAAAGGAAATACTCATTGTCAAGAAAGCCATCATTGGGACACTCGAACACTCTAGAACACCAGAAGGTGATGTTTGATGTCGCGAGGGCAATGGATAAAGCCCAAGGGACTAAGTCCCTAGCGAATGATGGATAGAAGGTGCTATCCAAATGTCCAAGGTTGCGGAGACAGGAGAGGACTGTCTACCCGAGTTGGACAAAGCCAAAAATGGAATTTTGGCAAGGCTAGTGATGGGCATGTAAAGGCCCATAAGCAACAATGTAATCCCAGTGTGTTGGATTATAAAGTGAACATACCCGGATTGAAGAACCACTCCCTAGGCTATTGGGTAGGTTCATCCCTAAGAATACTTGCTAAGGCATGATAGAAAGTGCAAAGTTATCCTCCTGGTCTGGAGGAGAATGACCAAAGGAAAGGTGTGAAGCCAAAAAGCAAGAAGTAAGGGGATAGAACCGAACCATAGGAATCAAAGGGCATAACCAAGGTTGGTTATGCCAACTGGGAGTGGAGAATCAAGAGGGTGCTTGAGGATGTTGTTGCTAGCAACCGTGATGCCATGGAGAGTCTAAAATATGGAATTGTCCATGTTAGACTATATGGCAACTATAAAGCTTGCGAAAGGGGAGGCCTTAGCAAGCTGAGGGACAGAGTTCCTTCAAGGTTCCCAAAGACGATTCTAGGTAGCGTAGTACCTAGAAAGGCCAAGTGTAAATGGTTCATGGAACGCGCGAAATCAGAGTGGCGCAGCAGAAGCGTGGTCTTGAAGCTTGCCATGAGGCAAGGTTATCAAGGTTAGGGAAGTAGTTCCCGAGTGTTCAAAGAGAGGGATTTGAACGAAAGTCGATGGTCAAGGACTTTCACGCTTATGCAGGAACCATGTTACAATGGTCGGAGAACTTGCCAAGTGAGATTGGCACGTCGGGGGAACAAAGACCCTAGTTGAAGGTGAAAACTTCAAAAAGGGTGGGCCATGGGGCCGAGCATGGAGGAGTCCATGCATGATCACAGACATGTCAAGTGAGAGGACTTGGCAGTGTGGAGGAACTAGGTTCCTAAGCTGTGATCTGTAGCGCGCTTTAAAAATAGGTTGGTGCACCGGCGTGGGGAGTCACGCCAGGCATCTAGTGTGATGCCGTCCGTAGATGCATATACGGAGGTTGGGTTCGAGTCCCGACCCTCTAGTGCTTGGGTTCGAGTCCCAAATCACTAGGGCGTGGTGATGGTTTGGAATATGAGGACACTCATATTTCGGTGGTTATGGACTCTCAGTGGGGAGACTGGTTTGGGCACACCGCCAAGCGAGGGATGCCTCGGAGTCGTGATGCATGGTTAGATTGCTTAGTGTGAAAGCTCAGCATATCTAACTTGAACACTTTGGTGCAAGTGGCACCAAGGTCGTGGTGAGTGAGATGGGGACACCTAATCTCAGTTGCTATGAACCCTTGGCCGTAAGGGCTAGCTTGGGTGCACCGCCAAGTGTGGGGGATGCCCCCGGGGTTATAGTCAACAACTTGGAGGTCTAGAAAACCAAGTACCTCTTGGCAACTCTGTTAAGGTGCCAAGGTGAGATCACTAGGTGATCTTATGGCCAGATAAGGACAAGGTCCTTGGTTGGCTAAGGAATGAAGTTCCTGGTTCAAAATGTTGAAATTGAACTGTTTAAGGTGGTGTGGCTTGGTCGTGATAACCAAGTGGGAAGAGCACCTAAGGGAAATAAACTATGTCCGTGCGATGGCATAGTGAGTCCGAGGAAAGTAGTCTCTATAAAAGACCCATGGGAGGGTCACGAAGTTGGGCCGTGGATAGAGCCCATAGCAGAAGATGCTAAAGAGACGTACTAGGGGTGAACGTCCTCCGGACTTGGCAAACAAGAGTCTTTGCTATGGAACCGAAACAATACCTCAAGGAGGGAGGTAGAGATTCGATGTTGCTTGGTGCAACAATCAACGGATAGGAGCAAAAGATGAGTGGCCAAGATAGGGCCGTGGAATCCCTTGGAAGGAATCCAAGTGACAAAGTTAGGCGAGGAACACTAATGTGTTGGACGCTAACAAGTTGCGGGAAAGGAAGTGTGTTTCCAATGAGGGATTCCGAAATGCTCTGAGTTGGCGAAAGTGGAAGCTCCAAGGGAGGGAGCGGTAAGGTAGCCAAATGATAGGGGCATGAACAGCCCTAGCACAAAGTATGATAACTGGAACTTTGGCACGAAATAGAAGAGAGGATGATGGTGCCCTCGAGTAGAGAACTTCCTAGGATGGGAAGTGGAGTTGCACAAAAGGTGCAAGGCAAGGTGTCGGAGACACCTAGGAAATTGACTCCAAGAAGTCAAAATTCAAAGTTCCAAAGTGCAAAGGTTATATCGATGGAAATTGAGACTACTCGAGAAGGAGTAGTGGAATTGACTTAGAGAAGGGTCTCTAAGAGGTTTAGCGAGAACTAAACCAATAAAAGGATGAACCATTACATGTGGTCCAATCAGTCTCTAAGTTGGAGAGACTACACTCCTTAAAGGATGGACAAGGCATGGTGAGCCTTTGATGTCAAACCATAGACAAAGATTGGCTAGGTGCCAAAGATGGAAATGGTAACACATGTGGGTGTTACTTTATGAAAGGGTTTACCGTTCGATGAGGACATCGAACTTCGTCTATGGGTGGTGGAGTTGTGAGACACAAAATCCCTAGGCCCCAAAGTGGAGCCGGAAGGGCGCCACATGGTAGTGGCTGAAGCGAGAGCCAAATGAGCGTAACACGTTTGGACCAAAAGCTCCGACTTGAAAAGTCAAGAGCGGGAGTGGAACTCCCAACGAAGTGCTCGAGGAACGAGCACGAACCGAGCAAAAGGCAAGGCTCCAAAAAGGGACCCAAAAGGACCAACACATGACACGTGGGAGTGTCCGAGATGGACTTGAGATGGAGTCCGAGGTGGACCTGAGATGGACCCGAGTTGGAGTCCGAGATGGAGTCCGAGATGGACCCGAGATGGAGTCCGAGATGGAGTCCGAGATGGAGTCCGAGGTGGACCCGAGATGGACCCGAAATGGAGTCCGAGATGGAGTCCGAGATGGACCCGAGATGGAGTCCGAGATGGAGTCAGAGATGGACCCGAGATGGACCCGAAATGGAGTCCGAGATGGAGTCCGAGATGGACCCGAGATGGAGTCCGAGATGGAGTCTGAGATGGACCCGAGATGGACCCGAGATGGAGTCCGAGATGGAGTCCGAGATGGACCCGAGATGGAGTCCGAGATGGAGTCTGAGATGGACCCGAGATGGACCCGAGATGGAGTCCGAGATGGAGTCCGAGATGGAGTCCGAAGTCGAGACCGAGACCGGAACCGAGACCAGGACCGAGACCGATACCGAGACCGAGATCGGGACCGAGACCGAGACCGAGGCCGAGGCCAAGACCGAGCCCGAGCCCGAGTCCGAGTCCGAATCCAAGTCCGAGTCCGAGTCCGAGTCCGGAGCCTGAGAGGGTGAAAGCCCAAAGCGTTCGTCTCCCAGACCCTGGGGGGTTTGGTGAGCACCAAAAGTATAGTAGGGGGAGGACTGCAGTGGAGCCAATTTGGCCAGGAAAGGCCAGTTTGGCCCAGGAAGGCCAGACCCAGTGTTGGGTGATGAACTGACCACTGGGAAGTCCAAGACTAGAGTGAATACGGACCGACAAGCGGGGTAGCTTGGTGAAGTGTTCAAGAGCCGGCTCTAGTTCCCCCGGGAGATCGACTGACCGATGCTCCCAGTCCAAGTGTGGGTGGCACTACCTACTTGGATACCAAGCGTGGCTCAATGGAACCTCGCTCTAAGCCCATGGCTAGAGCACCTAAAGGCGATAGGTGGGGAGAGTACCTAGGTGGCTCGCGTAAGGCCACGGTGTTCCGAAATGTTGTCCCAAAGGCCCAGACTGTGGAAAGGAAGAGGAGCAGTCCTCTGGGGTAGTGACCAAGGACACAGTCATGTGGTGAGGAAGTCCCCGACTTAGTGGTCGGGCCTGTGGGCCTCGATCCAGTGGCAGTGTTGGCAAACACGGCCAGGGGCAGAAAGGGACTTGGTAGGAACTGACAAAGGGACTTTGGGGAAGGCAATTCCCCAGGTCTGTGGGCATCCTAAGGATGCTAAGGAGTGGATCTAGGATGACCACTCGTGGACACATGGCCCAGTCTTGGAGAGACGAGGTGGTGATGCAAGTGGTGTTGAACCACTAGTGCAGCAAAGGTGAATGGGCATGGCCTTAGCGTAACGGGCCGAGATGTCAGTGGTACCTTTGGGTGTCGGTCTCAGGACTGGACATGTGGAGCACTTGGACCAGGTGCAAGTGTGGAGTGGCATGGATGCCATTCTTGGGGCTAGCAAGTCCCAAGTCCTGAATTGGACTGATGGAGGTTGTGAATGAGACTCCTCCAAGTGGTCGGAGGTGTGGTTAAGTGACTAAAGTAGAATGGAAAATTTAGTCGCTTACACGCTGCTCTTTGGCCACCTCAGGCTGGCCATCGTCGTCATCATCGTCGTCGTCGTTATTGTGATCGTCACCATTGTGAGGACCATCCAAGTCCTCTTCGTCCTCCTCTTCTTCGTCCTCCTCTTCTTTGTCCTCCTTTTCGTCCTTCTGCTCTTCTTGCTCATTATCTTTCTCTAGCTCCTCATCCCCCTCCTGCATTTCTTCCATAGGCTGCTCAGGCTGGATGGCTTGTTCTTCCAGGACCATCTTGGGAAAATCATCTGGCCGAGTCTCCATCTCAAAATACAAGACATCCATAGCCTGTTTTAGTGCGTGACCTAGGACCGTATCCTCACCCGACTGTCTTAACATGGTTTCTGCACGTTCTTGCACCCTTCGAAGACGACGAGATGAGAAAAATGTGGCCCTGACTTGAAAAGCATCCCTCATCCATTGTACCTCTCCATTGAGATTGGGGAAGGGGAGTCCGCCATAGGAATCTGAGTCAGGATGTGGTGACTACCTGCTTTCACTCAACCCTTGATCTGCAATGAATGGCATGAGCACACACGTCATAACCGCGAGGCATTACCTATCATCTTTTCGTTGCCCTTCTTCCTTTTTGAATCAAACGCCTCTGATCTCGACGACTGTCCAACGTGCTTTCGCTTTTTATGACCACTGTCAGTTTGAGCTTGGCTGGTGCTTGCCTGTTTTGCCTTTGAAGAAGTGTCTCCTGCAAGGAATGGCATGAGACCACACGCCATTGCAAATATAATTTGTACCTCCTTTTTTCCTATTGCTTGTCTATTTGTCCTTCTTCGACGCGCCACCAGTGCGCTTTTCAGTCCTCGTGTCTGAATATTCACAACGATCTATAATCAAAATGGCGTGAGGCCTCACGTGACCTTACCTTGTGCAGGTTGTGAGCTCGGCCCAACATGGGTATCTTCAACAGTAGCTGTTAACGCCGTTTCAGCATCTGGGGGTGGCCACGCTCCTGCATACAGAGCTTGTGAGATAACATTTAAACTTAAAGTGTGTACTCACCAGGTTCGCAGAGAAGATACTGTTTTTCTTTGGCAACTGTAATTATATGCTCCATTGAAGTCACCTCTTCAATGGAGTTTGTCACAGCAACACACGGGACACCCTTGAGTAGTGCGGCTCGAAAGAATAGTCCGCCGCAGTTGTACTCGACAACGCATTTGCCCTTGGAGTCGGAAGCAGGTGACCCACCCGCTATTGCGTTGAAGACCCAGCTGAGCATTTCCCATGCTGTACCTGGAGCTTTCTTTGGATTGGAAAGCTCCATAGCCGTCTTCAGTTCCTCAGGCACGGGTAAATTGACCTCCCTCAGATCAATTCGATTGGCCTTGTCGAACGAAGCTGGGAAGTCACTCCAGTCCCACTCTGTTGCAGGACCAATAACAAGGGCGAGTGTGAAGATGTGGACATTCGTCGGTATCTTCTTCTTAGCCATTATCCCATGGATCTCCCGCATCTCCTTGCCTTTCAACCGAGCCTTCACCTCGTTCAAGGCCTTTCAGAACTTGTGATAGGATTCGGAGTCGTAGATCATATAGTGGACTCAAGATTCCACCTCTGCAAGTCCCACCATCAAGTCAATGATGGAGCTGACTTCGTCTGCATGAGTGATCTCCTCGTTTGTGAAGTCCATCACACAAAAGATGTTCTTGACCTGCTCATCTCAGCGGGAAACGATGCTCCTCCACCTTTGATCCTCATCCGAATTCAAGTATACCCGGTAAGGTTCTCGATAGGCCTCTGCTGCGGGGTCGAGCTGTTTCTGAAGCCGGCGGTCGACATCAATCTTAATGAAATTTGGATACTGATCCAACTTCTCAGCTTTACTTTTCGTGGCATCCCACAGCAGATCGATGAACTTGGGGGCCCCCTTCACGTACTCGTCGATGTCTTCATTTGACAACTCCAGCACTTCCATCATCTCTTGCGTGGTGTCGATGCTCACCCTCTCCACGGCCACTTGCTTGAAGATCCAATCCTTCAATAGCGCACGAGCTCTCAGAGTCGTGCACAAGTCCTCGTATGTCACAATATGGCCGGGAGTCATTTTGGTCTTGTTGAAGACAACCTCACCACGTAGAAGAGCATTAGCCACTGTCAGAAGGTCGTCGTCGTCTAGAGATTGCGAAAAACGCAAGGCGTTGAGCTTCAAATCATTGGGCTTCCGGCCGTCCTCCACACCCATTGAGTTTGGCAACTCCCCGTCATGGTACCTCCTCAGCACATCTACCCCTTTGTCAAAAATAACTTTTGTCGCGAGTAGAATGTTATGGATGCTGAGTGTGTCATTGACCCCCAGTGTTTTTGAGAGAGGACTCGAGAATTCCTACAATGGAAATGGCGTGAGGCCACATGCTATGCCACATGCAACGAGGCTTACCTGCCAGGCGCTAGTTACTAGTGCACGTCCTTGTCCTGGTTTTTGTGGCTTCTTCAGTTGAACCCAGAGCTTCCGTGTTCGTGCCAATGTCTCGTGCAGACCCGATTTGTAGCACGTTTCTTGCTTGACATTCTGCGCGTGGGAGATGTATATGATAGATCGGAGGGGCAAGTTGCCTTTTATCAGGCGGACAACTCTTGTCTTGAAGACTTTCTTCACCTCCTCGCCCACCATAATATCCACAACTATCTCTTGCATTGCCAAGCTAGAATGCTGCCCGGAGACGGCATAGAACCGGATGTTCTGATTGTCCAACACCTTCCTATTGATCAAGTCTGGAAACCTCGTCTCGCCCTTCATTGTTCGGTAGTAGGGGATCACGTCTGCGATGTCGGGTGTTACTGGACTTGCCAGCATCTTCTGCTTCAGTTTCTCCACCCACTCATAAGATACTAGCCTGTGGTTGTATTTGCTTTGGATGTCGATACGGATCACGTCGATTGTATATACTTTGTTGGAATAGTAACAAGTACTATTATCTGTGACGATTTTTGCTGCCTCTTCTTGCTCTTTCTGCTCTTTGCGGCTCTTCTTTTTGGTGGGTGTAGTGTTCGAACCCGAGGCAATGGCATCACCGAGTAGCTTCTTTTTTGGAGGAGATTCGGACGTCGGCTTGAGCTTGACCACCCTTTTCTGCTTCGGGGTAGTTTCCAGATCGACCCCCTTCCCCTTCGCTTCGCGAACTGGAGGCACTCTCAACGGCTCAATGTTGGAATATAGTTTTTGAACATCGCCGTAGGTGAGGTCCGTGGATTCCATGTGATCTTCATAGACCCGCAGCGTCTTTGAAATTGTGGGCCTCCAGGACAACCTCTCCCTAGCTCCCTCTAGGAATTCCTCATAGCCGCTGCCCCCCTCCGGGAAGCCGCTAGGATGTGCAAGGTGGATCTTGAAGGCAGACGCTGTCTCTACCACAAGTGCCAGTCCATATTCTTCCATGGAACTGCATGGAGTGTCTATCACTTGGATGAGGATCCCCATGCATTCTTTTCTCCCACCATCTGTGTTGTACAGCCTCAGATCCTTGCCTTCCATCCCAAAAGTCCAACTGGTGAGCTCCTCCCCCTTCTCTGCATCCACATTGACAGTGGCTGGAAGAAGAACGCAATTCCTCGCCTGTTCAGAAATGCACAACAATTAGAGCTGACAGAAGAAAAGCTAGCAGCTGGAAATAACGTGAGGCCACACGCCATTCACCACTGCATCAGATGTCTTGAGGCTGCATCCTAAGATGGCGTGAGGCTACACACCATCTGTAACCGGACTGCACTCGAGAGCCCAATCGGTGCATGCCAATGTTGCTACTGAATGGCATGTGGCCTCATGCCATTTTCTACTTGGCCTAAAAGACTTACCATTTGAAGCCGAATGGAGGCGTGACAACCGGACTCGCTGGCGAATGTGCACTGTGTGTGCAGCGGATCGTAGCAGCAAGGCTACTCTGCCACTTACAGTTGGAGAGTGGCGCTGAAATCTCCCGGGACGCCAAGTGGGCTGCGTGTGGGTGGCGGAGTGGGCGGCGGAGTTGGCGGCGAAGTTACAAACTGGGTGTGTCTTGAAGTGGACGCCGATGCACACGAGAGTGATGCAAGCGCGATGCGAGCGCGAGTGTGATGCAAGCGCGAGTGGACGCCGATGCACACGAGAAACCTGTAGAGAAGTGGGAGCGCAAGTGGGAGCGCGATGCGAGCGCGAGTGTGCGAGCGCGAGTACGAAGCAAAATGCTAAACCCTAAACCTTGAAAAATCTGCAGAAGAAAGCAGATGTTGGGGACAGCGCAAGTGCGACGCATGTTCCCTCCGTGGATCTTAAGAACCGTGCTACATGGATTCAGGCAAAGGTGTTTCTAAACAACCCCGAGGGGGAGGTGGTAGCTGAGGGCTTAGCCACAGTTGTCGATCCAAGAGATGCGGTTGCTAATCAAGAATTGGGCTGGGATGTGTAAGCGACTAAATTTTCCATTCTACTTTAGTCACATAACCACACCTCCGACCACTTGGAGGAGTCTCATTCACAACCTCCATAAGTCCAATCCAGGACTTGGGACTTGCTAGCCCCGAGAATGGCATCCATGCCACTCAACATTTGCACTTGGTCCAAGTGCTCCACGTGTCCGATCCCATGACCGACACTCAAAGGTACCACCGACATAGCAGCCCGTTACGCTAAGGCCATGCCCAATCACCTTTGCCACACTGGTAGTCCAATACCACTTGCATCACAGTCTTGGCTCCCCAAGACTAGGCAAACCATCCGTGAGTGGTCATCTCAGATCCACTCCTTAGCATCCTTAGGATGCCCACTGACAAGGGGGATAGCCTTCCCCAATATCCCTCTGTCAGTCCCCACTAAGTCCCTTTCTGCCCCTGGCCATGTTTGCCAACACTGCCACTGGACCGAGACCCACAGGCCCGACCACTAAGTCCCACGGTCCTCTGGGACTTCCTCACCACACGACTGTGTCCTTGGTCACTACCCCAGAGGACTGCTCCTCTTCCTTTCCACAGTCTGGGCCTTTGGGACAACATTTCGGAACACCGTGGCCTTACGCGAGCCACCTAGGTACTCTCCTCGCCTTCTGCCCTTGGGTGCTCTAGCCATGGGCTTAGAGCGGGTTCCGTTGAGCCACACCCGGTATCCAAGTAGGTAGTGCCACCCACACTTGGACTGGGAGCATCGGCCAGTCGATCTCCCGGGGGAACTAGAGCCGGCTCTTGAACACATCACCAAGCTACCCCGCTTGTCGGTCTGTGTTCACTCTAGTCTTGGACTTCCCAGTGGGCAGCTCATCACCCAACACTGGGTCTGGCCTTCCTGGGCCAAACTGGCCTTTCCTGGCCAAACTGGCTCCACTGCAGTCCTCCCCCTACTATACTTTTGGGGCTCACCAAACCCCCCAGGGTCTGGGAGACGAACGCTTTGGGCTTTCACCCTCTCAGGCTCCGGACTCGGACTCGGACTCGGACTCGGACTCGGACTCGGACTCGGATTCGGACTCGGACTCGGGCTCGGGCTCGGTCTCGGCCTCGGCCTCAGTCTCGGTCTCGGTCCCGATCTCGGTCTCGGTCTCGGTCTCGGTCCTGGTCTCGGTCCCGGTCTCGGTCTCGACTTCAGACTCCATCTCGGACTCCATCTCCGACTCCATCTCGGGTCCATCTCGGGTCCATCTCGGACTCCATCTCGGACTCCATCTCGGGTCCATCTCGGACTCCATCTCGGACTCCATTTCGGGTCCATCTCGGGTCCACCTCGGACTCCATCTCGGACTCCATCTCGGACTCCATCTCGGGTCCATCTCGGACTCCACTTCGGACTCCAACTCGGGTCCATCTCGGGTCCACCTCGGACTCCATCTCGGACTCCATCTCGGACTCCATCTCGGACTCCACTTCGGACTCCAACTCGGGTCCATCTCGGGTCCACCTCGGACTCCACTTCGGACTCCAACTCGGGTCCATCTCGGACTCCACTTCGGACTCCCACTCGAGTCCATCTCGGACTCCACTTCGGACTCCAACTCGAGTCCATCTCGGACTCCACTTTGGACTCCAACTCGAGTCCATTTCGGACACTCCCACGTGTCATGTGTTGGTCCTTTTGGGTCCCTTTTTGGAGCTTCGCCTTTTGCTCGCTTCGTGCTCGTTCCTCGAGCACTTCATTGGGAGTTCCACTCCCGCTCTTGACTTTTCAAGTCGGAGCTTTTGGTCCAAACGTGTTACGCTCGTTTGGCTCTCGCTTCGGCCACTACCATGTGGCGCCCTTCCGGCTCCACTTTGGGGCCTAGGGATTTTGTGTCTCACAGGATGATATTGGAGTTGCAATGTTTCAGGGGCATTTGCCATAGATCCGACCGTTATTTTGCTCCAAGATTCTACAGTTTGGTGTGCATTGACCTTTCCATCGACACTGCGTTGGAGAGTGGCGCTGAAATCTCCCGGGACGCCAAGTGGGCTGCGTATGGGTGGCGGAGTGGGCGGCGGAGTTGGCGGTGAAGTTTTGGAAGTCAATTTTCTAGGTGTCTCCAACACCTTGCATTGCACAGATTGTGCAACTCCACTTCCCTATCCTAGGAAGTTCATTACTTGAGGGCACCATCATCCTCTCTTCTATTTCGTGCCACCTTGGGCACTAAGTTCCATTTATCATACTTTGTGCTAGGGCTGTCCATGGCCCTATCATTTGGCTACCTTACCGCTCCCTCACTTGGAGCCTTTACTTCGCCAAATTGGAGCACTTAGGAATCCGTCCTTGAAAGTCCGCTTCCTTTCCCACAAGCTGTTAGCATCGAACACATTAGTGTTCTTTGGCTAACTTTGCCATTTGGATCCCTTCCATTAAATTCCATGGCCCAAACTTTGGCCACTAGTCCTTTGCTCCTATCCTTGATTGTTGCACCCAGCAACATCGGATCGCTACCTCCATTTTTGAGGTATCCATTCGGTTCCATAGCAAAGACTCTTCTTTGCCAAGTCCGGAGGATGTTCACCCCTAGTATGTCTCTTTAGCATATTCTGCTATGGGCTCTATCCATGGCCCAACTTCGTGACCCTCCCATGGGTCTTTTATAGAGACTACTTTCCTCGGACTCACTATGCCATCGGACGGACATAGTTTATTTCCCTTAGGTGCTCTTCCCACTTGGTCATCACGACCAAGCCACACCACCTTAAACAGTTCAATTTCAACATTTTGAACCAGGAACTTCATTCCTTAGCCAACCAAGGACCTTGTCCTTATCTGGCCATAAGATCACCTAGTGATCTCACTTTGGCACCTTAACAGAGTTGCCAAGAGGTACTTGGTTTTCTAGACCTCCAAGTTGTTGACTATAACCCCGGGGGCATCCCCCACACTTGGCGGTGCACCCAAGCTAGCCCTTACGGCCAAGGGTTCATAGCAACTGAGATTAGGTGTCCCCATCTCACTCACCACGACCTTGGTGCCACTTGCACCAAAGCGTTCAAGTTAGATATGCCGAGCTTTCACACTAAGCAATCTAATCGTGCATCACGACTCCGAGGCATCCCTCGCTTGGCGGTGTGCCCAAACCAGTCTCCCCACTGAGAGTCCATGACCACCGAAATATGAGTGTCCTCATATTCCAAACCATCACCACGCCCTAGTGATTTGGGACTCGAACCCAAGCACTAGAGGGTCGGGACTCGAACCCAACCTCCGTATATGCATCTACGGACGGCATCACACTAGATGCCTGGCGTGACTCCCCACGCCGGTGCACCAACCTATTTTTAAAGCGCGCTACAGATCACAGCTTAGGAACCTAGTTCCTCCACACTGCCAAGTCCTCTCACTTGACATGTCTGTGATCATGCATGGACTCCTCCATGCTCGGCCCCATGGCCCACCCTTTTTGAAGTTATCACCTTCAACTAGGGTCTTTGTTCCCCCGACGTGCCAATCTCACTTGGCAAGTCCTCCGACCATTGTAACATGGTTCCTGCATAAGCGTGAAAGTCCTTGACCATCGACTTTCGTTCAAAGCCCTCTCTTTGAACACTCGGGAACTACTTCCCTAACCTTGATAACCTTGCCTCATGGCAAGCTTCAAGACCACGCTTCTGCTACGCCACTCTGATTTCGCGCGCTCCATGAACCATTTACACTTGGCCTTTTTAGGTACTACGCTACCTAGAATCGTCTTTGGGAACCTTGAAGGAACTCTGTCCCTCAGCTTGCTAAGGCCTCCCCTTTCGCAAGCTTTATAGTTGCCATATAGTCTAATATGGACCATTCCATATTTTAGACTCTCCATGGCATCACGGTTGCTAGCGGCAACACCCTCGAGCCCCCACTTGATTCTCCACTCCCAGCTGGCATAACCAACCTTGGTTATGCCCTTTGATTCCTACGGTTCGGTTCTATACCCTTACTTCTTGCTTTTTGGCTTCACACCTTTCCTTTGGTCATTCTCCTCCAGACCAGGAGGATAGCTTTGCACTTTCTATCATGCTTTAGCAAGTATTCTTAGGGATGAACCTACCCAATAGCCTAGGGAGTGGTTCCTCAATCCGGGTATGCTCACCTTATAATCCCACACACTGGGATTACATTGTTGCTTATGGGCCTTTAAATGCCCATCACTAGCCTTGCCAAAATTCCATTTTTGGCTTTGTCCAACTCGGGTAGAAAGTCCTCTCCTGTCTCCGCAACCTTGGATATTTGGATAGCACTTTCTATCCATCATTCGCCAGGGACTTAGTCCCTTGGCTTTATCCATTGCCCTCGCGACATCAAACACCACCTTCTGGTGTTCTAGAGTGTTTGGGTGTCCCAATTATGGCTTTCTTGACAATGAGTATTTCCTTTTATGACATTGACTTACTATATCGCAACACAAGCACCTTATCCCCCGTAAGGGTATATCCAACTTCCTTATGCTATTAAGAAGTCTTGGGTAGCTACCTTCTACCCGTTTAACCAGTTATTTTGCACCTCTTGCTTAGTTGCCTCATAGTTGTCAAGTCCTACAACTCATTGCTTGGTGCTTTCACACCTCCATCATTATCTGGGTCACCACACTCCAACTGCATGCTCTACAGCTTAGGCTATGCTATTCCCATTTCCATTGGGATTCCTTTGGCAAGGGGTTCTCATGAACCCACCAACATAGCCTCAAGGTATTACACCTTGGCACATTTGGTGTCTCCACACCATTGGCTCCACGAGCCTACCTCTATGACATTTCCCCTTCGTGTCTAAGTCTTTGGCAAGACCAACACCGCTCTTTCTCATGCCAACCATCCGTTAGCACTGCACCATAGAGGTCACACACAACTTTATGTCAAAGTTTTGTTTTCTTCTGGGAACACCTTTCCCATAACTTTAGCATGGCATATTTTGCCATCGATGAGATACCCTCTGTTCTCATCCTTGGATCCTATAATCCCCCCCCATCCTTTGTGGGGTATAACACACCTCAGTCCAAATGCTTCCATCAGTCCTTTTAGGACCATCTGTTGACTCTACTTGAGTCATCCAGCAGTTTTGGACTTGGTTAATCCACAGACCAGTAAGGTCCTACTTGTGAGGCACTAGCTCACTGGAATACACTTCTTGCATTCCTGTCCTACTCAAAAGGACTATTTTCACAAGTGTTATTCCGACACTTGATTTTGTTCTCTGGGGGCAACCTTTGCCCCTTAGGATTACTTGTCCATGTGATGAGAACACCAACTCATCCACTTAATACACCCCCAATGCATGGAGTGTCTGTCACTTGGATGAGGATCCCCATGCATTCTTTTCTCCCACCATCTGTGTTGTACAGCCTCAGATCCTCGCCTTCCATCCCAAAAGTCCAACTGGTGAGCTCCTCCCCCTTCTCTGCATCCACATTGACAGTGGCTGGAAGAAGAACGCAATTCCTCGCCTGTTCAGAAATGCACAACAATTAGAGCTGACAGAAGAAAAGCTAGCAGCTGGAAATAACGTGAGGCCACACGCCATTCACCACTGCATCAGATGTCTTGAGGCTGCATCCTAAGATGGCGTGAGGCTACACACCATCTGTAACCGGACTGCACTCGAGAGCCCAATCGGTGCATGCCAATGTTGCTACTGAATGGCATGTGGCCTCATGCCATTTTCTACTTGGCCTAAAAGACTTACCATTTGAAGCCGAATGGAGGCGTGACAACCGGACTCGCTGGCGAATGTGCACTGTGTGTGCAGCGGATCGTAGCAGCAAGGCTACTCTGCCACTTACAGTTGGAGAGTGGCGCTGAAATCTCCCGGGACGCCAAGTGGGCTGCGTGTGGGTGGCGGAGTGGGCGGCGGAGTTGGCGGCGAAGTTACAAACTGGGTGTGTCTTGAAGTGGACGCCGATGCACACGAGCGTGATGCAAGCGCGATGCGAGCGCGAGTGTGATGCAAGCGCGAGTGGACGCCGATGCACACGAGAAACCTGTAGAGAAGTGGGAGCGCGAGTGGGAGCGCGATGGGAGCGCGAGTGTGCGAGCGCGAGTACGAAGCAAAATGCAAAACCTAACCTCACACGCGCGAAATGTCACGACGGTTGGTAATCCCGCCACGTCATCATTCCTCGGACTTGGGCGCCACCATTAATTTCTGGATCGGCGCGCGCATGCGTGAAATCCAAAAGAAATCCGCAACGTCATCATTCCTCGGACTGCATGCACGCGAAATCCAAAAGAAAGATCATGATTGGGATATCATTTAATACCCTCGCTATATTTATACCATGCATGATTGGATATTCTAAAGCATCTTGTATTTCCAAAAATGCCAGATGTTCAGCTAAATAAATTGTCAGAGGATTTGATGTGACGTTCAAGCGTGTGGGCTCATGCAATTTTGATCCCAAAAAATGCACCAAAAAATGCTCGGCGTCATCTGGCGTTATCTCTTGAATGGCGTGGGGCCGCATGCCATTTTCAGGAGCACATAGGAGTATATTCCTAGAATATTCTGACACGCGCGAGATTGTTTTGAGTTTCCTGGAGATCTAACCGTTAGATTGCAACTAGATTTTACAGAATGGTATACAATGTCCTTCTTGATGACCCTGCAAAGAAGCATCTCGATCGGACACCACATGAGACCACACGAGCCTTACAATGTTTCAGGGGCATTTGCCATAGATCCGACCGTTATTTTGCTCCAAGATTCTACAGTTTGGTGTGCATTGACCTTTCCATCGACACTGCAAAGGGACATCACAATCAGATGCGGAATCACAAGAAACCAACTTCACTAACTCTGGTTTCACCAAGATCTACGTAAAGAGTTATGAAATGAAAGGACCCTCTCTATTGAAATGTGTTTATAGTCCTAGGGGCATTGTGACATATCAAAGGATTTTGCATCAAGTTCTGTATTTGCATGTTTATCAAGCTACTGAATTGCTAAACCCTAAACCCTAACCCTAAACATGTGGCAAATGCTGCGTGAAGAAAGATGCCCTTTCTGGGCAAATGCTGTAAGAGGCAGATGCTGAGCAGATGTATCTCAGGCTAGCGAAGGGGACAAACGAAAGCTAGCTATAAACATGACGGGATGCAAATAGATTACTAGGCTGGTCCTGCGAAAATCAAAAACCATAATTGAAAACATTGAAAATGCAAAAAGAAAGGTTTATAATATTTTTGAATTTTAAGCAACCAAATGAATGTAAGTAGGGCATGTGTTTGTAAGTTTAAAAATGCCTCAACCATTTAAATTCCCAAGTAAATAAAGCTGTTTCTATTTTTGGTACAGGTAAACTTTATAGCATGTGGGCTCATGCAATTTTGAACCCAAAAATGCACCAAAAAATGCTCGACTAGCATTATTATTTGAATGGCGTGTGGCCTTATATTGCCATAAATGGACGTACACACACAGCATAATTATTCCTTTACACGGCGAATAATCTTGGCACGGATCGCTGACATGGCATGGCAAAGTTCGAATCACTGACATGGCACAGCTGGATCGAGGCAAGGACATGATGTGACAAAGTTCAACCTCCGACAGCAAAGTCTAGAAGCTACTCAGTTTGAAATTTGTCAAAGGAATCATAAGATCTGGTTTGTCAGAGGATTTGATGTGACGTTCAAGCGTGTGTTATTTTTGAATTCTCGAACTCATTCCTAGGTCTATCATTTTTGTGTGCCGTGTTCTTGGTTCCGCTGAGCGCAGTGAGCGCTGCTTGTGTAAGCGGCATTGTGAGCTGTGGTTTATGCGTTTACAAGCGGTTGCGGCATTGCGAGCGCCATTGCAAGCGGCAGTTTATGCGAGTGGCAGTTTGTGTGAGCGGCGCTACGAGCAGTTGCGGTGTTGCGAGCGGCGCTACGAGTAGTTGCGGTGTTGCGAGCGGCACTGTCTTTGGTGTGGCTACCGCTTCCTCTTGATATTCGGCACTTGTGCTTCCTGGTATGTTCACCATGGAATGGTTTAGGACCACATTTAGAAATGGCATGAGGCCACATGCCATCTTGGGCCCTTGCAATTTCATGGCTAGCGTATTGTCATGTATGTTTTTACTTGCCTGCAGCTGTGTGTATATCAAGATGGCATGAGGCCTCATGCCAATTTTGTGAATGCGAAATTTCACGTGGGTGTCAATAGCATGTTTGAATAATGGCATGTGGCCTCATGCTATTTGGTATGTTATGATTTAGGCCATTCTCCAATCATTTTTTGTATGGTCTTAACTTCTTTTTTGCACTTTCAGAATGGCCTTCAGGGTTGGGGAAAAGGTTTACATTTTGAATGGTGGGAAGAGAGTTGCAAAAGGGACCCTTGTGTCTATGGATCGGAACTTTGTTATACACTGTCAAAGGCTTGGGGAAGGCAATGCTGCTGTATCAGTAGAGACTGTCTTCGATGGGAATGTGGTTACTATTGAACGAGGAGAGATGGTCGTCGGGGTAAATGTTGTTGTTGCCTTGAAAAATCTGCAGAAGAAAGCAGATGTTGGGGACAGCGCAAGTGCGACGCATGTTCCCTCCGTGGATCTTAAGAACCGTGCTACATGGATTCAGGCAAAGGTGTTTCTAAACAACCCCGAGGGGGAGGTGGTAGCTGAGGGCTTAGCCACAGTTGTCGATCCAAGAGATGCGGTTGCTAATCAAGAATTGGGCTGGGATGATATTGGAGTTGCGATTTTAGAGGTTGTTGACACAGAAGAAAACAGTCTGACTATTGGAAGCATTGTGCGGTGGAAATTGAGGCATTTAGTGTTTGAGAATGTGAAGGATTCACAATCAAACACCACTACAACTGATGACAGAACATCTCTTCATGGGAAAAGAAAGTACACCTTCCTACAGCGCAGCCAAAGGGATCTGAGCAACGAACCGAAAAGGCAGAAAATGGCGATGGAGGTTCGAATGGTCTCGACAGTTGCTTGTTGCAAGAGGAGGTGCTGTCAACATGCTGATTGGGATGCTATTGAAGAGGAGAGAGCAAGATACAAGACATTGTCCTGGAAGGCAGCTTGCAATTTTGTGTATGAGGCATTACGGTCATCTATTGATGCTTCAGAACATCAGGTGGGGGGCATGGTCTTCCAGAGGGGTTTGGTCTGCATGAAGGCATGGAGAATCATTTATGGAGTCCCTCGAAGCACATTCTACAGAATCAAAACTGAGTTCGAGGAACAAAGGGTTCAACAGGCAGTCCATGGGAACGACGGTACGCACAAAACTAGGGGTCATGTTGTATATGGAGAGGCAATCTTCAAGAGGTTTGTCGAGACATGTAGCGAGCAGCAACCACATAAAACCCGCCTCTTGGAAGATGGAACACGAGACACCCAACGAGTTCTCCCTTCCATGTATACCAAGGGGGCCATATTGGAAGATGTGAATCGGGAACTCCAGAGTAATGGCTACAGGAAGCTGAGCCAATCTAGATTTAGTAGATTGTGGAGCAACAGGTTCAGGGATGTGAGTATAGGAAAGTACTCCAGCTTTTCAAAGTGTGACGAGTGCACTGCTATCAAAATGGCTTTGTCGAAGAATTCTTGCAGCGCTCAAGAGCGAGAGACGTTGGTTAGAAGGCGGCTCGACCACAACATCGAGTAGAGAAGCTGCAGGACTGCATATTATCATAACAGGATTCTCTCTATGGAGAGACCTGACTCTTACCTCTGCATCCACGACAAAATGGACCAGAAAAAGACGTGCTTACCTCGACTCAATCCTGCCCCCAAGGCAATCTCTTCATCCATGCAGCTGCCTGTGTCTCTGTTTGGCATAATCGCTCATGGGCATGGTGCCCAGAACTATGGGAACTTCTTTGTACCTCTATGGGGTGGCGGGGGTGCAAACATGATGATTGCGTCCCTAGCAAAACACTTAAGGTCTCTGCAAAGTGCGCAGACTGAGCTGAACGGCCAACCCTTGCATAAGGCCCTTGTCGATCGAACCCCATACAGGGTTCAGCTGGAGGAGGAGCAAAGGCTTGCAGTATCGCGTGGGGCCCCATGCCATCCCAGTGAATATGTTGGCCGTCAGATTGTAGGGTTATCACGTGAGGCCTCATGCCATTCCGACGAGGCTGGTCGCCCGGTGAATGCACAGCCTCATCCAAACGAAGTAGAATCTCAAGGAAGTTCTTGCGGCCGATGTGGCCTTCCACCCCATCTTCTGCTCCAAACAGACAATGCTGGCAGTGAGAACAAAAACATGTACGTCTTCGCGTACTTGGCGATGCTTGTTGCCAAAGGCATATTTGAAACGGTTACACTTGGCTTTCTCATGGTTGGGCACACTCATGAAGACGTTGATGCCATGTTCAGTCACCTGGCAGAGTCCCTCCGGCGATCCAATGTCCTCACCCTCCCACAACTCTACGATGAATTCCAAAATTGCATCAAAGGCACTGTTGAAGCTGCACTTGTGACAGAGGTTCCAGACTTTAAGGGGTTTGTAAGAGGCTACATCAGGGACGGATCCGAAATGCTGATTGGCCACTCCAAGCCTCTTCAGTTTCATTTCAGCATGCGTGACGGTGCTCCAGTGATGAGGTACAAGATGAGAGAATGGGACACAGTGTGGCTGCCAGTGGATGGCATTGAATTCTTCAAGAGAGATCCCATAACTGGGGAACCTATGATTCCTCAGGGTTCCCCACGGCCGATGCACCCGGATGGACTCAAAGACCAGGAAAGTATAGTGGCCGGGATTAGACAGCATATTGCCTTCTGGAAGAGGGGGTTGGTGTTTGGTGGAGAATCCTATTTTAAGAGGTGCAAGCCTTTGCTCGAATACTAGGAGAAGATTATATCTGCTATCCAAAATGGGCCGGTTGTATATGAAGAATTGGAAGAGTCCTTTTGGCCAGAACCCAGAGCACCAGATAGTAGCGGAACAATGTCCTCTGGAAATGCAGTGACAGATAACGATGTTGAGGATCACTATTGTGGGCCGAGGAACAAGAAGCCAGATCAGCATTCAATCCAATACAGGTCTGCAAAGGAATGGTCATGCTTGTCAGACCCAGTAATAAAAAACAAATGATATGGGTGGGGCGCTGCATCACTGATGCAGAGGAGGACGCGGAAACTAACTCCTTCAATGTAACTATGGAGTGGTTCAAGCCAAGTTCCGGATATACGAAGGATTGCCTAGAAAAGAGATGGGTGCTGAATCCAAGGGATCCCAGCATAAGCATATCGGTGGATAATGTTGTGCATGGTTGGATGCGGAAGCAGAGTGCCACCATCACCTTGCCAGACCATGCAAGAGATGCAGCAAGAGCATTCATAACCCGGGTTCAAGGTGAGATTCATTAATATTCCTTTACTAAGTTTCTAATGTATTTTATTTCAAGGTGAACAATCTAAATCTGAATCAGAGGAGGCGTGATGGCATGTGGCCCTTTGCACTAGTATATCTTAATACCGGTCTGAGAAATAGAATGGCATGTGCCCTCAGGCCTTTTACTAAATCACCTTTGAAAGAAATGCAAGCCTCTATGTCGTAAAAAAAAGGTACTAGAGAAATTCCTTAATAATATGAATGTTATTTAGTTTCATGAAAATACACTAAGGGTCAAATGAGTTAAATGACTTCTCTAGACTAGCAATGCCTCTTGCTACACCTTCACAATTAGATTCGTTAGAAAAAGATAACATTGAATAATATCTAAATGTTCTCATCATTAAGTTATATGTCTGGCTAATAGGAATGACGTTCATCTTGGAAAGCTCACCACACGCTCAATGAACAAACAAATAGTGTGTGCGCGCATGCCATCGCTTTTCTTTAGCTTCAGATTCGGCTTGTTCACCTTGACAATGAGATTTATTATACAACCAGATGGACTCAGTCTGGACACAAAGTCACCACGCTAGTCACCATGCCCCAGATATGTCTAGCCCCTGGACAAAAAACATATAATTTCACGTCATTTTCAAATACTTGAAAATTTGTACCTAGTCCCATTTTACTGAAGAAATCCCACTTTAACGAAATAGAGCTTACATATGCCAAACTCCATTAATAGAGCTTTATAACACCTAATACCACCAACTCTGGTTCACAACACGGACAAGCTCATGCCACTCTCTATCTGACCAAACTCAACACTAATCCAACACCAAGCTATTCAAGGAGCAATAGCAAAGTTCCCTTGAAAAGAATTGAGCATTGCAACTCAATTCTTCCAATAGCAAGCCTAGACAAAATGGTATAGCACTTCACCGCCATCCATCCCACAACTCACCATTTGTAAGACCATCATCTCCAAGATGCATCAAGGTAGGGACTCTTGATTGCATAATATGAATATGAGCAATGAGTTAACACCTCGTTGCAAATCATCTCTCCAAGAAGAGAAAATGATTTACGTGTTTGATTCTTCGTCCCTAACGACTCTCTTTTCAGTCTCATCTTTGACTAAACCTCAAGCTTGCTTTCACACTGCCTTCAGTCCAATCCAAGAAAAGTTTATGAGAGAGCACAGCAATGACTACTTGAACGAATAGACTAATCACTATAGTCTTGATTGATCCACTTGTAATCATGCCCAAGAAAGATCCACTAGTGCCGTGCTAAATAACTACAGACCAGCCTATTGCCACTCATAGCAAACCCAGGGAAGGTTTACTTTCACCCATGGTACATAGAACAACTCATGGAACCACTGGAACAACTCATGGAACCACCGATAGGCTAACATTAATCCTGCCAACTCAAAATGTAACCTTGAGTTGCTAATGTGCCTTACACACGAGCCCAAGCGCAAACTCATGCAAATGGGGCATCTCAAATCCATCCTATGAGCCCAAGAGCAAGTTCACATCATAACGTACAACAAGGTAACCAAATCCATACCTAAGGAACCAATGCGAAGTCTTTGCACCCAAACGTGTACCCACTCGGATCATCGTTTTCATCTCTGCATATGCAACAAGATTAGTTGCCCAATCTCATTGGATAGTACTTGCCAAGACTCATCCTCTGATACCAAATGTAGCGCATGTGGTTTTTACCCTTTATCCTATGGTGATTTACCATAGGATAACACCACGAAGTGGAACCTAAACCCTCTTTATGCCACGTGACAAATGCCATGTGTCTATGACACGTGTCCATAGGAACCCGAGGTTCAGGGCCTTGGGCCACTGAACAAAGGAATAGTGCCAAACTCCCAAGCATGAAGCCAAAGAATGGTGGAACCGAACCACGGAGCAACTCCCAATCATATAACCCAAGGAGCGAAGGGACAGGAGCCCGGAGTGACTTGGAACAATCCTGAGTAACCAACATCCCAATGCTAGGACTAGCACGCAAAACGGAGCCAAACGGAGTTTGGCACTATTTCGGCATACCGGTGGCCTAATGCGAGGACATGGGTACTCCACCAACTAGCATGGAATGAAACTTGGGCTTAGACTCAAGCCGGACGTAGAACAAGGACAGGCACGCAAGCGGAAGCTAGACTATGCCTCAGGTTGGTCGGCCATGCCTGACCTACCCACTATCCCTACTATACATTTGGAACCCCCCATAGTCCCCCCCCCCCTTGAGGAACACACGCTTTGGACTTTCACCCCAAGCTGTAAGGAACCAACTTGCCGAGGTGTTGTAGGCTAAAGGAACCCCAAAAGCATGACCAAAATGACAAGGAGTTCATCGGATGGGACCAAGTCGAAGATCGAATCCACGACCGACTCTAGGACCGAGTTCGAGATAGAGTCCGGAATCGAGTCCGAGACCGACTTAGGGACCGAGTTTGAGTCCGAGTTCGAGACCGAGTTTGAGACAGAGTCCGAGATCCGAAATCGGGTCCGAGACCGAGTCCAAGGTCGAGTCCGAGGTCGGGTCCGAGATCGGGTCCGAGTTCGAGTCCGAGATCGAGTCCGCGACCGAATCCGAAGTCGGATCCGAAATCAAGCCAGAGACTAAGTCCAAATACTAATACGGGTCAAGGGGTGAAAGCCCAAAGCGTGCGTCTCCCAGGGGGGGGGGGGCTGCAGGGGGTTCCAAAAGTATAGTAGGGATAGTGAGGTCCAGGAACCAGTTTAGAAGGGACTTTTCAGTGGGGCTCCCAAATTGACTTGAGGTTGGGACTGGGACCGAGGGGCCTTGGGTGGGAGTGAGCATGGACTTGGTTGGTGCCAGAGGGGCCATCCATGGAAATGCTCAAGAGCAGCTCCCACTCCCGAAAGGGAAACCGATTGCGGTGCTCCCGGCTCATGTGGAGTGGTGCCCCACATGAGTACCATGCGGCTCATTGGTCCTTGCCCTTCCTAGGGGCTTGGGCCTTCCTTCGGGATGGAAGTGGGGGGGTAGAGGTACCCATACCGGGCCGCTAGGCCACGGTGTTTCGCCCCGGCGTCCCGAAGCAAGTGTTGCACCCAAGACTTGGGATTTAGAGGGTCCCATGATCAAGTCTTGTGGTACCAAGGGATGTTAGGAACCTGGAAGCTTGGTGTGCTTGGCTACTTGTGCTTGCGGGGAGTGTAGCTGAACCTTAAATCCAGTCTAACCCAGGGAGGGGGATTGGGAGAGATTGGGAATCCGTGGATGGATGGCTAACGCTCCGTTGCTCGTGCAGTGAGTAGCTGAAAGCAAGTAGGACCAAGTAGGAGTTGGTACCATAGGCGAGAACCTTGGCGAGGGAACTTAGCAAAAGCCAAGGCAGTGTCGGACGGACAGACGAGGTAAGCTAGCAAATTGGAAGGGAAAAATTTGTGGCTTACAATTTGGTATCGGAGCCTTTTCCCCAGTTTTAGCGAAGGATAGAGGCGGATTGCTGGGAGATGGCAAGGGCAGGGCGTAAGCGAACCCAAGTGGAGACAGAACCTCCGCCAGAGCTGGAGCCTCCGGTCGAACAAGAGGCTATGGATGAGGAATCCTTGCATGAGGAGGACTCCAGTGAGGAAATTTCCAAATAGGAGTCCGGTGGCAAGGTTCGGTCGTCCAAGGCTCGATTGGACGTGCTAGAAGGACAGTTGGCACAGACCAATGCCCTGCTGGAGACTCTCGTACGCAAGTTAAAGCGTGACGAGAAGCGGAAGAAAAAGCGAAAGACTGCGGATGCTGGCAGTGCAGAAGGTGCAGACCCTTCGGCAGGGACTGAGGCAAAACCAGACAAGGTCGAACAGACCGAAGTAGAATCAGTCCCTCAGGCAGTTCCCAAGTACAAACCAAAGCCCCCACCGGTGTTCAAGGGAGTGAACGACTATAAGGTTGTGGAGGATTGGTTTTACGATATGGAGGACTACTTCCAAGCGTTGCGGTTACCGAGCTCGGAGAAGGTCCCATGTGCAAAACCATACTTGGCAGATAATGCCAAGTCTTGGTGGAGAACAACAGAGGCCAACGAAGTACCGGTGGCCACCTGGGACATGATGAAGGCGAGGATCTGCACAACATACGTTCCTCCGAATGCCACTCTGCATCTGAGTGATGAGCTGAGTAGGCTGAAGCAGACTGGAACCATCCAGGAATATGTG
Source organism: Selaginella moellendorffii (assembly GCF_000143415.4). NCBI lineage: Eukaryota > Viridiplantae > Streptophyta > Lycopodiopsida > Selaginellales > Selaginellaceae > Selaginella > Selaginella moellendorffii. The sequence continues at coordinate 175,417 of NW_003314329.1, read as the reverse complement.
AACGGGTTCATGGCAAAGAGGATACTTGTCACGGACATGGGGGATATGGATGCATTCCATGCCTTTATATCAGGTTTGCAAACCTGGGCTCGCGGTGAGGTGATGCGCTGGAACCCGACCAACTACAAGGAAGCGTTGGATGCGGCCATCAAGGTGCATTTCAATGATAACCTGCAAAAGGGGAACATGACGGGGTCGGGATCCACATTTAGCAAAGGGGCCACAACAAGGGGAACGTATAGCAGGGGGAAATTCAAGAAGAGTTTCTCTAAGAATGAGTCCTCGGGGTTTCGAAAAGGCAAATCTGGTGGCCAGCGAGTGAGTACGTAGGGGAGTCAAGTGAAAAAAGACAAGCCCACGGATAAGAAGGTCAGGTCGTATAGCAGCGTGGGAAACAACGTATGCTACAACTGCGGTGAAGCGGGACACTTTTCGAGGGAATGTCCCTACCCGAAGAAGGCCAGAGCCAATATGGCCATCAAGTCGGGTGAAGTCCAAACTGAGGTATGTGATCCAGTCCCTAACTCAAAGTTACTCATTACATGAGCAACTTTGGTAGAGAGTTGTTCGCGACATCTACTAGCCCTCCGAGGGAATCTCGGAGGTAGCTTTGTTAAGATCCTTATTAACACGGGTGCTTCGGATAATTTTGTGGCTGCAGACATAGTCCGGCAAGCCGGACTAATGGTGCAGTGGCTAGGCGAACCAAGGACTATAGAGTTTGTTCAAGGTAGCCAAAGCACCGATGAGGTACTTCGACAAGCGAGAGTCGAAGTAGGGACATGGAAAGTAGACATGGATTTCACCGTGTTAGACATAGTGGGATTTGACCTGATCTTCGGAATGGATTGGTTTAATCGGTTCGTGGTAGCCCTGCATGGACAAGGTAGAAACCTTGTGGTACTGGCGAATGCCCAAGGAAGAAGATCTAGGGTGGAGGCCCAGGATTTAAAGGTAGGGCAAAGCAAGGCCAAAGAATCCTGCTTAAACCTGGTGTCCACGAGAGGACAACTCACCAAAGGAACTAAGGCACCCTTTTTGTGCTTACTCTCGGTGAAGAGTGACAAAAAGAAAGGAACGGAAGAAGTACCTTTGGTGATCCAGCGGGTGTTGGACTAATTCCAGGATACCATGCCGGAGGAGCTACCGGCGGGGTTGCCCCCCGCACGACCGATAGAACATAAGATTGAGTTGGTTGAGGGTGCTGAGGCGGTGGTTCATCCCCCCTATCATTTGAACAAAAAAGAACTCAAGGAGCTCAAGTGCCAACTAAAGGAGTTGGTGGACAAAGGGTATGTTAGGTTGAGCAAGTCGCCGTATGGGGCGCCGGTGCTATTTGTGAAAAAGAAAGATGGATCTATGCGCATGTGCATAGACTACCGGTTGCTCAACAAGTATACCAAGAAGAACAAGTACCCTTTGCCAAGGATTGAGGACCTGTTCGATAGGTTGGGAAAGGCAAAATACTTCTCAAGGATTGACCTAATGTCAGGATACTACCAGATCAGGGTAGCTGAGGAAGATGTCGAGAAGACAACCTGTCAAACGAGGTATGGGAGTTTTGAGTTTCTGGTGATGCCCTTTGGGCTGTGCAATGCGCTGGCAACGTTTTCGGCGTTGATGAACCACATCTTTGTACCCTATCTGGATCACTTTGTGGTCGTCTATATCGACGACATCCTGATCTATAGCGAGACGCTAGAGGAGCATGCCGAACACTTGGCGAAGGTGTTTGAGAAACTAAGGGAACACAAACTGTATGCTAAAGAGAGCAAATGTGACTTTGCTCAACAAGAGGTAAAGTTTCTCGGGCATGTGGTGGGCCAGGACGGGCTCAAGGTGGACCCAGAGAAGTGTGAGACACAAAATCCCTAGGCCCCAAAGTGGAGCCAGAAGGGCGCCACATGGTAGTGGCCGGAGCGAGAGCCAAATGAGCGTAACACGTTTGGACCAAAAGCTCCGACTTGAAAAGTCAAGAGCGAGAGTGGAACTCCCAACGAAGTGCTCGAGGAATGAGCACGAAGCGAGCAAAAGGTGAGGCTCCAAAAAGGGACCCAAAAGGACCAACACATGACACGTGGGAGTGTCCGAGATGGACCCGAGTTGGAGTCCGAAGTGGAGTTCGAGATGGACTCGAGTTGGAGTCCGAAGTGGAGTCCGAGATGGACCCGAGTTGGAGTCCGAAGTGGAGTCCGAGATGGACCCGAGAAGGAGTCCGAAGTGGAGTCTGAGATGGAGTCCGAGATGGAGTCCGAGGTGGACCCGACATGGAGTCCGAGATGGAGTCCGAGATGGAGTCCGAGATGGAGTCCGAGATGGACCCGAGATGGACCCGAGATGGAGTCCGAGATGGAGTCCGAGATGGACCCGAGATGGACCCGAGATGGAGTCCGAGATGGAGTCCGAGATGGAGTCCGAAGTCGAGACCGAGACCGGGACTGAGACCGAGACCGAGACCGAGATCGAGACTGAGACCGAGACCGAGGCCGAGGCCGAGGCCGAGACCGAGCCCGAGCCCGAGTTCGAGTCCGAATCCGAGTCCGAGTCCGAGTCCGAGTCCGAGTCCGAGTCCGGAGCCTGAGAGGGTGAAAGCCCAAAGCGTTCGTCTCCCAGACCCTGGGGGGTTTAGTGAGCTCCAAAAGTATAGTAGCTGGAGGACTGCAGTGGAGCCAGTTTGGCCAGGAAAGGCCAGTTTGGCCCAGGAAGGCCGGACCCAGTGTTGGGTGATGAGCTGCCCATTGGGAAGTCCAAGACTAGAGTGAACACGGACTGACAAGCGGGGTAGCTTGGTGAAGTGTTCAAGAGCCGGCTCTAGTTCCCCCGGGAGATCGACTGGCCGATGCTCCCAGTCCAAGTGTGGGTGGCACTACCTACTTGGATACCTGGTGTGGCTCAACAAAACCCGCTCTAAGCCCATGGCTAGAGCACCCAAGGGCAGAAGGCGAGGAGAGTACCCAGGTGGCTCGCGTAAGGCCACGGTGTTCCGAAATGTTGTCCCAAAGGCCCAGACTGTGGAAAGGAAGAGGAGCAGTCCCCTGGGGTAGTGACCAAGGATACAGTCGTGTGGTGAGGAAGTCCCAGAGGACCGTGGGACTTAGTGGTCGGGCCTGTGGGCCTCGATCCAGTGGCAGTGTTTGCAAACACGGCCAGGGGCAGAAAGGGACTTGGTAGGAACTGACAAAGGGACTTTGGGGAAGGCGATTCCCCAGGTCTGTGGGCATCCCAAGGATGCTAAGGAGTGGATCTAGGATGACCACTCGTGGACAGATGGCCCAGTCTTGGAGAGACGGGATGGTGATGCAAGTGGTATTGGACCACTAGTGCAGCAAAGGTGAATGGGCATGGCCTTAGCGTAACGGGCCGAGATGTCAGTGGTATCTTTGGGTGTCGGTCTTGGGACCAGACACATGGAGCACTTGGACCAGGTGCAAGTGTGGAGTGGCATGGATGCCATTCTTGGGGCTAGCAAGTCCCAAGTCCTGAATTGGACTGATGGAGGTTGTGAATGAGACCCCTCCAAGTGGTCGGAGGTGTGGTTAAGTGACTAAAGTAGAATGGAAAATTTAGTCGCTTACAATTTGGTATCGGAGCAGTTCCTTAGTCCGACTTTTATTGGTGCTCAAGTATATCACCACTAGTGTTGGCATCGGAAGGTCCGAGGAGTGGGCCTATCCTTGAGGAGTAGCAAGTCGGGAAGACATGGCTCTCCATTACAGTTCATGTGTGAACTTGTAGACGAGGTGGTGGATAGAAAAGGGCCAATAATGGAACGACTTTGGGATCTTGGGAACAATATATGGTTTTCCTCAAAGAGTTGAGGATGTGATCCAGATGAGCGTTTGACTTAGCAAACTGGCCAATGTAGTTGTGGTAAACAACTACAGTTGGGATCACGGGAAAGATAAAGACTCCAAAGCAATAAAAGAGTCACAAGATTTTCCTCATTTAGTTAAGGTTGGTGCTCATGAATGTGAGACCAGAAGTAATGACCGTGGGAGGTCAAATACGGAAGAGGACTCAAGTCCTTGAAAAGGTAGCCAGGGCTACCTCTAATAAATGCTGGAACAACCCAAGGAGTTGGGGGTGTATTAAGTGGATGAGTTGGTGTTCTCATCACATGGACAAGTAGTCCTAAGGGGCAAAGGTTGCCCCCAGAGAACAAAATCAAGTGTCGGAGTAACACTTGTGAAAATAGTCCTTTTGAGTAGGAAAGGAATGCAAGAAGTGTATTCCAGTGAGCTAGTGCCTCACAAGTAGGACCTTACGGGTCTGTGGATTAACCAAGTCCAAAACTGCTGGATGACTCAAGTAGAGTCAACGGATGGTCCTAAAAGGACTGATGGAAGCATTTGGACTGAGGTGTGTTGTACCCCACAAAGGATGGGGGGGGATCATAGGATCCAAGGATGAGAACAGAGGGTATCTCATCGATGGCAAAATGTGCCATGCTAAAGTTATGGGAAAGGTGTTCCCAGAAGAAAACAACTTTGACATAAAGTTGTGTGTGACCTCTATAGTGCAGTGCTAACGGATGGTTGGCATGAGAAAGAGTGGTGTTGGTCTTGGCAAAGACCTAAACACGAAGGGGAAATGTCATAGAAGTAGGCTCGTGGAGCCGATGGTGTGGAGACACCAAATGTGCCAAGGTGTGATACCTTGAGGCTATGTTGGTGGGTTCATGAGAACCCCTTGCCAAAGGAATCCCAATGGAAAGGGGAATGGCATAGCCTAAGCTGCAGAGCATGCAGTTGGAGTGTGGTGACCCAGATAATGATGGAGGTGTGAAAGCACCAAGCAATGAGTTGTAGGACTTGACAACTATGAGGCAACTAAGCAAGAGGTGCAAAATAATTGGTTAAACGGGTAGAAGGTAGCTACCCAAGACTTCTTAATAGCATAAGGAAGTTGGATATACCCTTACGGTGTGAGACACAAAATCCCTAGGCCCCAAAGTGGAGCCGGAAGGGCGCCACATGGTAGTGGCCGAAGCGAGAGCCAAACGAGCGTAACACGTTTGGACCAAAAGCTCCGACTTGAAAAGTCAAGAGCAGGAGTGGAACTCCCAACGAAGTGCTCGAGGAACGAGCACGAAGCGAGCAAAAGGCGAGGCTCCAAAAAGGGACCCAAAAGGACCAACACATGACACGTGGGAGTGTCCGAAATGGACTCGAGTTGGAGTCCGAAGTGGAGTCCGAGATGGACCCGAGTTGGAGTCCGAAGTGGAGTCCGAGGTGGACCCGAGATGGACCCGAGTTGGAGTCCGAAGTTGAGTCCGAGATGGAGTCCGAGATGGAGTCCGAGATGGAGTCCGAGGTGGACCCGAGATGGACCCGAGTTGGAGTCCGAAGTGGAGTCCGAGATGGACCCGAGATGGAGTCCGAGATGGAGTCCGAGGTGGACCCGAAATGGAGTCCGAGATGGAGTCCGAGATGGACCCGAGATGGAGTCCGAGATGGAGTCCGAGATGGAGTCCGAGATGGACCCGAGATGGAGTCCGAGATGGAGTCCGAGATGGAGTCCGAGATGGAGTCCGAGATGGACCCGAGATGGAGTCCGAGATGGACCCGAGATGGACCCGAGATGGAGTCCGAGATGGAGTCCGAGATGGAGTCCGAGATGGAGTCCGAGATGGAGTCCGAGATGGAGTCCGAGATGGAGTCCGAAGTCGAGACCGAGACCGGGACCGAGACCGGGACCGAGACCGAGACCGAGACCGAGATCGGGACCGAGACCGAGACCGAGCCCGAGCCCGAGTCCGAGTCCGAATCCGAGTCCGAGTCCGAGTCCGAGTCCGAGTCCGAGTCCGGAGCCTGAGAGGGTGAAAGCCCAAAGCGTTTGTCTCCCAGACCCTGGGGGGTTTGGTGAGCCCCAAAAGTATAGTAGGGGGAGGACTGCAGTGGAGCTAGTTTGGCCAGGAAAGGCCAGTTTGGCCCAGGAAGGCCAGACCCAGTGTTGGGTGATGAATTGACCACTGGGAAGTCCAAGACTAGAGTGAATACGGACCGACAAGCGGGGTAGCTTGGTGAAGTGTTCAAGAGCCGGCTCTAGTTCCCCCGGGAGATCGACTGGCCGATGCTCCCAATCCAAGTGTGGGTGGCACTACCTACTTGGATACCAGGCATGGCTCAACGGAACCTCGCTCTAAGCCCATGGCTAGAGCACCTAAAGGCGATAGGTGGGGAGAGTACCCAGGTGGCTCGCGTAAGGCCACGGTGTTCCGAAATGTCGTCCCAAAGGCCCAGACTGTGGAAAGGAAGAGGAGCAGTCCTCTGGGGTAGTGACCAAGGACACAGTCGTGTGGTGAGGAAGTCCCAGAGGACCGTGGGACTTAGTGGTCGGGCCTGTGGGCCTCGATCCAGTGGCAGTGTTGGCAAACACGGCCAGGGGCAGAAAGGGACTTGGTAGGAACTGACAAAGGGACTTTGGGGAAGGCAATTCCCCAGGTCTGTGGGCATCCTAAGGATGCTAAGGAGTGGATCTAGGATGACCCCTCGTAGACAGATGGCCCAGTCTTGGAGAGATGGGATGGTGATGCAAGTGGTATTGGACCATTTGTGCAGCAAAGGTGAATGGGCATGGCCTTAGCGTAATGGGCCGAGATGTCAGTGGTACCTTTGGGTGTCGGTCATGGGATCGGACACGTGGAGCACTTGGACCAAGTGCAAAGGTTGAGTGGCATGGATGCCATTCTCGGGGCTAGCAAGCCCCAAGTCCTGAATGGGACTTATGGAGGTTGTGAATGAGACTCCTCCAAGTGGTCGGAGGTGTGGTTAAGTGACTAAAGTAGAATGGAAAAATTAGTCGCTTACAATCTGGTATCGGAGCTGTTCCTTAGTCCGACTTTTATTGGTGCTCAAGTATATCACCACTAGTGTTGGCATCGGAAGGTCCGAGGAGTGGGCCTATCCTTGAGGAGTAGCAAGTCGGGAAGACATGGCTCTCCATTACAGTTCATGTGCAAACTTGTAGACGAGGTGGTGGATAGAAAAGGGCCAATAATGGAACGACTTTGGGATCTTGGGAACAGTAGATGGCTTTTCTCAAAGAGTTGAGGATGTGATCCAGATGAGCGTTTGACTTAGCAAACTGGCTAATGTAGTTGTGGTAAACAACTATAGTTGGGATCACGGGAAAGATAGAGACTCCAAAACAATAAAGGAGTCACAAGATTTTCCTCATATAGTTGAGGTTGGTGCTCATGAATGTGAGACCAGAAGTAATGACCGTGGGAGGTCAAATACGGAAGAGGACTCAAGTCCTTGAAAAGGTAGCCGGGGCTACCTCTTATAAATGCTGGAACAACCCCAGGCGTTGGGGGTGTATTAAGTGGATGAGTTGGTGTTCTCATCACATGGACAAGTAGTCCTAAGGGGCAAAGGTTGCCCCCAGAGAACAAAATCAAGTGTCGGAGTAACACTTGTGAAAATAGTCCTTTTGAGTAGGACAGGAATGCAAGAAGTGTATTCCAGTGAGCTAGTGCCTCACAAGTAGGACCTTACGGGTTGGTGGATTAACCAAGTCCAAAGTTGCTAGACGACTCAAGTAGAGTCAAGGGATGGTCCTAAAAGGACTGATGGAAGCATTTGGACTGAGGTGTGTTTTACCCCACGAAGGATGGGGGGGGATCATAGGATCCAAGGATGAGAACAGAGGGTATCTCATCGATGGCAAAATGTGCCGTGCTAAAAGTCGTGGGAAAGGTGTTCCCAAATAGAAAACAACTTTGACACAAAGTTGTGTGTGACCTCTATGGTGCCGTGCTAACAAATGGTTGGCATGAGAAAGAGCGGTATTGGTCTTGGCAAAGACTTAGACACAAAGAAAAAGTGTCATAGAGGTAGGCTCGTGGAGCCGATGGTCTGGAGACACCAAATGTGCCAAGGTGTGATACCTTGAGGCTATGTTGTTGGGTTCATGAGGACCCCTTGCCAAAGGAGTCCCAATGGAAATGGGAATGGCAAGGCCTAAGCTGGAAGGCATGCGGTTGGAGTGTGGTGACCCAGATAATGATGGAGGTGTGGAAGCACCAAGCAATGAGTTGTAAGACTTGACAGCTCTGGGGCAACTAAGCAAGAGGTGCAAGATAATTGGTTAAGCGGGTAGAAGGTAACTACCCAAGACTTCTTAATGGTATAAAGAAGTTAGATATACCCTTACGGGGGATAAATTGCTTATGTTGCGATATAGTAAGTCAATGTCATGAAAGGAAATACTCATTGTCAAGGAAGCCGTCATTGGGACACTCGAACACTCTAGAACACCAAGAGGTGGTGTTTGATGTCGCGAGGGCAATGGATAAAGCCCAAGGGACTAAGTCCCTAGCGAATGATGGATAGAAGGTGCTATCCAAATGTTCAAGGTTGCGGAGACAGGAGAGGACTGTCTACCCAAGTTGGACAAAGCCAAAAATGGAATTTTGGCAAGGCTAGTGATGGGCATGTAAAGGCCCATAAGCAACAATGTAACCCTAGTGTGTGGGATTATAAGCTGAGCATACCCGGATTGAGGAACCACTCCCTAGGCTATTGGGTAGGTTCATCCCTAAGAATACTTGCTAAGGCATGATAGAAAGTGCAAAGCTATCCTCCTGGTCTGGAGGAGAATGACCGAAGGAAAGGTGTGAAGCCAAAGGCAAGTAGTGTTGGGATGGAACTGAACCATAGAAATCAAAGGGCATAACCAAGGTTGGTTATGCCAGCTGGGAGTGGAAAATGAAGTGGGGGCTCAAGGGTGTTGCCGCTAGCAACCGTGATGCCATGGAGAGTCTAAAATATGGAATTGTCCATGTTAGACTATATGGCATTTGGAAGGCTTGCAAAAAGGGAGGCCTTAGCAAGCTGAGGGATAGAGTTCCTTCAAGGTTCCCAAAGACGATTCTAGGTAGCGTAGTACCTAGAAAGGCCAAGTGTAAATGGTTCATGGAACGCGCAAAATCAGAGTGGCGCAGCAAAAGCGTGGTCTTGAAGCTTGCCATGAGGCAAGGTTATCAAGGTTAGGGAAGTAGTTCCCAAGTGTTCAAAGAGGGGGCTTTGAACGAAAGTCGATGGTCAAGGACTTTCACGCTTATGCAGGAACCATGTTACAATGGTCGGAGAACTTGCCAAGTGAGATTGGCACGTCGGGGGAACAAAGACCCTAGTTGAAGGTGATAACTTCAAAAAGGGTGGGCCATGGGGCCGAGCATGGAGGAGTCCATGCATGATCACAGACATGTCAAGTGAGAGGACTTGGCAGTGTGGAGGAACTAGGTTCCTAAGCTGTGATCAGTAGCGCGCTTTAAAAATAGGTTGGTGCACCGGCGTGGGGAGTCACGCCAGGCATCTAGTGTGATGCCGTCCGTAGATGCATATACGGAGGTTGGGTTCGAGTCCCGACCCTCTAGTGCTTGGGTTCGAGTCCCAAATCACTAGGGCGTGGTGATGGTTTGGAATATGAGGACACTCATATTTCGGTGGTCATGGACTCTCAGTGGGGAGACTGGTTTGGGCACACCGCCAAGCGAGGGATGCCTCGGAGTCGTGATGCACGGTTAGATTGCTTAGTGTGAAAGCTCGGCATATCTAACTTGAACGCTTTGGTGCAAGTGGCACCAAGGTCGTGGTGAGTGAGATGGGGACACCTAATCTCAGTTGCTATGAACTCTTGGCCGCAAGGGCTAGCTTGGGTGCACCGCCAAGTGTGGGGGATGCCCCCGGGGTTATAGTCAACAACTTGGAGGTCTAGAAGACCAAGTACCTCTTGGCAACTCTGTTAAGGTGCCAAGGTGAGATCACTAGGTGATCTTATGGCCAGATAAGGACAAGGTCCTTGGTTGGCTAAGGAATGAAGTTCCTGGTTCAAAATGTTGAAATTGAACTGTTTAAGATGGTGTGGCTTGGTCGCAATGACCAAGTGGGAAGAGCACCTAAGGGAAATAAACTATGTCCATCCGATGGCATAGTGAGTCCGAGGAAAGTAGTCTCTATAAAAGACCCATGGGAGGGTCACGAAGTTGGGCCATGGATAGGGCCCATAGCAGAATATGCTAAAGAGACATACTAGGGGTGAACATCCTCCGGACTTGGCAAAGAAGAGTCTTTGCTATGGAACCGAAAGGATACCTCAAAAATGGAGGTAGCGATCCGATGTTGCTGGGTGCAACAATCAAGGATAGGATCAAAGGACTAGTGGCCAAAGTTTGGGCCATGGAATTTAATGGAAGGGATCCAAATGGCAAAGTTAGCCAAGGAACACTAATGTGTTCGATGCTAACAGCTTGTGGGAAAGGAAGCGGACTTTCAAGGACGGATTCCTAAGTGCTCCAATTTGGCAAAGTAAAGGCTCCAAGTGAGGGAGCGGTAAGGTAGCCAAATGATAGGGCCATGGACAGCCCTAGCACAAAGTATGATAAATGGAACTTAGTGCCCAAGGTGGCACGAAATAGAAGAGAGGATGGTGGTGCCCTCAAGTAATGAACTTCCTAGGATAGGGAAGTGGAGTTGCACAATCTGTGCAATGCAAGGTGTTGGAGACACCTAGGAAATTTACTCCCAAAAAGTCAAAAGAGTAAAAGTTCCAAGGTGCAAACATTCAATAGATGGAAATTGAGACTACTCGAGAAGGAGTAGTGGGATTGACTTAGAGAAGGGTCTCTAAGAGGTTTAGCAAGAACTAAACCAATAAAAGGATGAACCATTACATGTGGTCCAATCAGTCTCTAAGTTGGAGAGACTACGCTCCTTAAAGGATGGACAAGGCATGGTGAGCCTTTGATGTCAAACCATAGACAAAGATTGGCTAGGTGCCAAAGATGGAAATGGTAACACATGTGGGTGTTACTTTATGAAAGGGTTTACCGTTTGATGAGGACATCGAACTTCGTCTATGGGTGGTGGAGTTGTGAGACACAAAATCCCTAGGCCCCAAAGTGGAGCCGGAAGGGCGCCACATGGTAGTGGCCGAAGCGAGAGCCAAACAAGCGTAACACGTTTGGACCAAAAGCTCCGACTTGAAAAGTCAAGAGCGGGAGTGGAACTCCCAACGAAGTGCTCGAGGAACGAGCACGAAGTGAGCAAAAGGCGAGGCTCCAAAAAGGGACCCAAAAGGACCAACACATGACACGTGGGAGTGTCCGAAATGGACTCGAGTTGGAGTCCGAAGTGGAGTCCGAGATGGACCCGAGTTGGAGTCCGAAGTGGAGTCCGAGGTGGACCCGAGATGGACCCGAGTTGGAGTCCGAAGTGGAGTCCGAGATGGAGTCCGAGATGGAGTCCGAGATGGAGTCCGAGGTGGACCCGAGATGGACCCGAGTTGGAGTCCGAAGTGGAGTCCGAGATGGACCCGAGATGGAGTCCGAGATGGAGTCCGAGGTGGACCCGAGATGGACCCGAAATGGAGTCCGAGATGGAGTCCGAGATGGACCCGAGATGGAGTCCGAGATGGAGTCCGAGATGGACCCGAGATGGACCCGAGATGGAGTCCGAGATGGAGTCCGAGATGGAGTCCGAGATGGACCCGAGATGGAGTCCGAGATGGAGTCCGAGATGGACCCGAGATGGACCCGAGATGGAGTCCGAGATGGAGTCCGAGATGGAGTCCGAGATGGAGTCCGAGATGGAGTCCGAGATGGAGTCCGAGATGGAGTCCGAGATGGAGTCCGAAGTCGAGACCGAGACCGGGACCGAGACCGAGACCGGGACCGAGACCGGGACCGAGACCGAGACCGAGACCGAGATCGGGACCGAGACCGAGACCGAGCCCGAGCCCGAGTCCGAGTCCGAATCCGAGTCCGAGTCCGAGTCCGAGTCCGAGTCCGAGTCCGGAGCCTGAGAGGGTGAAAGCCCAAAGCGTTCGTCTCCCAGACCCTGGGGGGTTTGGTGAGCCCCAAAAGTATAGTAGGGGGAGGACTGCAGTGGAGCTAGTTTGGCCAGGAAAGGCCAGTTTGGCCCAGGAAGGCCAGACCCAGTGTTGGGTGATGAATTGACCACTGGGAAGTCCAAGACTAGAGTGAATACGGACCGACAAGCGGGGTAGCTTGGTGAAGTGTTCAAGAGCCGGCTCTAGTTCCCCCGGGAGATCGACTGGCCGATGCTCCCAATCCAAGTGTGGGTGGCACTACCTACTTGGATACCAGGCATGGCTCAACGGAACCTCGCTCTAAGCCCATGGCTAGAGCACCTAAAGGCGATAGGTGGGGAGAGTACCCAGGTGGCTCGCGTAAGGCCACGGTGTTCCGAAATGTTGTCCCAAAGGCCCAGACTGTGGAAAGGAAGAGGAGCAGTCCTCTGGGGTAGTGACCAAGGACACAGTCATGTGGTGAGGAAGTCCCAGAGGACCGTGGGACTTAGTGGTCGGGCCTGTGGGCCTCGATCCAGTGGCAGTGTTGGCAAACACGGCCAGGGGCAGAAAGGGACTTGGTAGGAACTGACAAAGGGACTTTGGGGAAGGCAATTCCCCAGGTCTGTGGGCATCCTAAGGATGCTAAGGAGTGGATCTAGGATGACCACTCGTGGACACATGGCCAAGTCTTGGAGAGACGAGGTGGTGATGCAAGTGGTATTGGACCATTTGTGCAGCAAAGGTGAATGGGCATGGCCTTAGCGTAACGGGCCGAGATGTCAGTGGTACCTTTGGGTGTCGGTCTCGGGACCGGACACGTGGAGCACTTGGACCAGGTGCAAGTGTGGAGTGGCATGGATGCCATTCTTGGGGCTAGCAAGTCCCAAGTCCTGAATTGGACTGATGGAGGTTGTGAATGAGACTCCTCGAAGTGGTCGGAGGTGTGGTTAAGTGACTAAAGTAAAATGGAAAATTTAGTCGCTTACATCATGATGCACGGTTAGATTGCTTAGTGTGAAAGCTCAGCATATCTAACTTGAACGCTTTGGTGCAAGTGGCACCAAGGACGTGGTGAGTGAGATGGGGACACCTAATCTCAGTTGCTATGGACCCTTGGCCGGAAGGGCTGGCTTGGGCACACCGCCAAGTGTGGGGGATGCCCCCGGGGTCGTAGTTAACAAGTTAAAGGTCTTGAAGACCTAGTACCTATTGGCAAACCTGTTAAGGTGCCGAGGTGAGATCACTAGGTGATCTTATGGCTAAATAAGGACAAGGTCCTTGTTTGGGTTAAGGAATAAGGTTCCTAGTTCAAAGTGTTGATTTGAACTATTGATGATGGTGTGGCTTGGTCAAGGTGACCAAGTGGGAAAAGCACCTTAGGGAAATGAGCTATGTCATCGTGATGGCATAGTGTGTCCAAGGAAAGTAGTCTCTAAAGAGACCCATGAGAGGATCACAAAGTTGGGCCGAGGATAGAGCCCATAGCAGAAGATGCTAAAGAGACGTACTAGGGGTGAACATCCTCCGGACTTGGCAAAGAAGAGTCTTTGCTATGGAACCGAAACAATACCTCAAGGAGGGAGGTAGAGATTCGATGTTGCTTGGTGCAACAATCAACGGATAGGAGCAAAAGATGAGTGGCCAAGATAGGGCCGTGGAATCCCTTGGAAGGAATCCAAGTGACAAAGTTAGGCGAGGAACACTAATGTGTTGGACGCTAACAAGTTGCGGGAAAGGAAGTGTGTTTCCAAGGAGGGATTCCGAAATGCTCCGATTTGGCGAAAGTGGAAGCTCCAAGGGAGGGAGCGGTAAGGTAGCCAAATGATAGGGCCATGAACAGCCCTAGCACAAAGTATGATAACTGGAACTTTGGCACGAAATAGAAGAGAGGATGATGGTGCCCTCGAGTAGAGAACTTCCTAGGATGGGAAGTGGAGTTGCACAAAAGGTGCAAGGCAAGGTGTCGGAGACACCTAGGAAATTGACTGCAAGAAGTCAAAATTCAAAGTTCCAAAGTGCAAAGGTTATATCGATGGAAATTGAGACTACTCGAGAAGGAGTAGTGGGATTGACTTAGAGAAGGGTCTCTAAGAGGTTTAGCGAGAACTAAACCAATAAAAGGAGAGAACCATTACATGTGGTCTAATCAGTCTCTAAGTTGGAGAGACTACACTCCTTAAAGGATGGACAAGGCATGGTGAGCCTTTGGTGTCAAACCATAGACAAAGATTGGCTAGGTGCCAAGGATGGAAATGGTAACACGTGTGGGTGTTACTTTATGAAAGGGTTTACCGTTCGATGAGGACATCGAACTTCGTCTATGGGTGGTGGAGTTGTGAGACACAAAATCCCTAGGCCCCAAAGTGGAGCCGGAAGGGCGCCACATGGTAGTGGCCGGAGCGAGAGCCAAATGAGCGTAACACGTTTGGACCAAAAGCTCCGACTTGAAAAGTCAAGAGCGAGAGTGGAACTCCCAACGAAGTGCTCGAGGAACGAGCACGAAGCGAGCAAAAGGCGAGGCTCCAAAAAGGGACCCAAAAGGACCAACACATGACACGTGGGAGTGTCCGAGATGGACCCGAGTTGGAGTCCAAAGTGGAGTCCGAGATGGACTCGAGTTGGAGATGGAAGTGGAGTCCGAGATGGACCCGAGTTGGAGTCCGAAGTGGAGTCCGAGATGGACCCGAGATTGAGTCCGAGATGGAGTCTGAGATGGAGTCCGAGGTGGACCCGAGATGGACCCGAAATGGAGTCCGAGATGGAGTCCGAGATGGACCCGAGATGGAGTCCGAGATCGAGTCCGAGATGGACCCGAGATGGACCCGAGATGGAGTCCGAGATGGAGTCCGAGATGGAGTCCGAGACCGGGACCGAGACCGAGACCGAGACCGAGATCGGGACTGAGACCGAGACCGAGGCCGAGACCGAGATCGGGACTAAGACCGAGACCGAGGCCGAGGCCGAGGCCGAGACCGAGCCCGAGCCCGAGTCCGAGTCCGAATCCGAGTCCGAGTCCGAGTCCGAGTCCGGAGCCTGAGAGGGTGAAAGCCCAAAGCGTTCGTCTCCCAGACCCTGGGGGGTTTGGTGAGCTCCAAAAGTATAGTAGGGGGAGGACTGCAGTGGAGCCAGTTTGGCCAGGAAAGGCCAATTCGGCCCAAGAAGGCCGGACCCAGTGTTGGGTGATGAGCTGCCCATTGGGAAGTCCAAGACTAGAGTGAACACGGACCGACAAGCGGGGTAGCTTGGTGAAGTGTTCAAGAGCCGGCTCTAGTTCCCCCGGGAGATCGACTGGCCGATGCTCCCAGTCCAAGTGTGGGTGGCACTACCTACTTGGATACCTGGTGTGGCTCAACAAAACCCGCTCTAAGCCCATGGCTAGAGCACCCAAGGGCAGAAGGCGAGGAGAGTACCCAGGTGGCTCGCGTAAGGCCACGGTGTTCCGAAATGTTGTCCCAAAGGCCCAGACTGTGGAAAGGAAGAGGAGCAGTCCCCTGGGGTAGTGACCAAGGATACAGTCGTGTGGTGAGGAAGTCCCAGAGGACCGTGGGACTTAGTGGTCGGGCTTGTGGGCCTCGATCCAGTGGCAGTGTTTGCAAACACGGCCAGGGGCAGAAAGGGACTTGGTAGGAACTGACAAAGGGACTTTGGGGAAGGCGATTCCCCAGGTCTGTGGGAATCCCAAGGATGCTAAGGAGTGGATCTAGGATGACCACTCGTGGACAGATGGCCCAGTCTTGGAGAGACGGGATGGTGATGCAAGTGGTATTGGACCACTAGTGCAGCAAAGGTGAATGGGCATGGCCTTAGCGTAACGGGCCGAGATGTCAGTGGTACCTTTGGGTGTCGGTCTTGGGACCAGACACATGGAGCACTTGGACCAGGTGCAAGTGTTGAGTGGCATGGATGCCATTCTTGGGGCTAGCAAGTCCCAAGTCCTGAATTGGACTGATAGAGGTTGTGAATGAGACCCCTCCAAGTGGTCGGAGGTGTGGTTAAGTGACTAAAGTAGAATGGAAAATTTAGTCGCTTACAATAGTCTTGGACGTCCTTAGCGATATCTGGCCAATGGTACTTTCTCTTGAGTAAGCCCATCATCTTGGACACTCCACCGTGTCCCACAAGAGGTCTGTCATGACACTCTTCTAAGGCTACCTTCCTTAGTTCCCCTTCTGGAACATACACCCTCGTTTGCTTGTAATAGATGAGTCCATTGCGTTCCGCATAACCTGTTTTCTCTTCCGTTGGCAGCTCACCTCTCTAGTGAGCTTCCCGCGCCTCTAGATTCCTCAGCAACACTTCTTGTGCTAGACCATCATTCTCATATGCTGTCCGCACATCGTCCCAGAAGGTTGCTGTTGCGCTAGATATCGCCAACCTCAAGCTCGCTTTTCGACTTAGCGCATCCGCCACGATGTTGCTCTTCCTAGGCTTGTACAGAATCTCGCAATCAAACTCGGCCAAGGCACTAGCCCACCGACCTTGTTTCCCTCTCAGGTCGGGCTGTGACAAGAAGTGTTTCGTTGCCACATTGTCCGTGTAAACCTTGAAGTGTCTCCCAAGGTAGTGTCGCCACTCCTTGAGCGCCTTGACCACCGCGAACAATTCCTTCTCGTGGGCAGGCCACTTCCGTTGAGCCTTGTCCAACTTCTTCGAGAAGAATGCTACAGGATGGTTGTCTTGCTTCAAAATTGGGCCCAGCGCAAAGTCCAAAGCATCCATGTCTACCTCAAAGTCCTTACCAAAATCTGGTAATGCCAACACGGGGGCCTTCCTCAACTTCCCTTTGAGGTGGACGAATGCCGCCTTGCATTCCGCTGTCCATACAATCTTCCCTTTTCCCGTTTGGTCCATTAAGGGCAGGGCTACTCTCGAATAGTGTCTGATAAACTTTCGATAGTAGTTGCATAGCCCCAAGAATGCCCTTAACTCGTGTACATTCGATGGTCACTCCCATTCCTGGATCGCTTGGACCTTCTTGTAAGCAACCAAAGGGAACGACTAGAGAGACGGTCCATAGGGGTTCAAATATAGAGGGAAAGGGCCCATGAATAAAAGTGCACCCCCTTTTCCAATCGGTTAAGGGTCTTGGGATAGTTGGAGTTAAGCGTCCTTGGGTTTGAATAGTACTGGGCTAGGTGACCTCCCGGGAAGTCCAAACTCAGGAGCTTACATTTGGTATCAGAGGGGTCTCGGGTCCGACTCTGTTGGTTGGCTAAGGGAATCACACCACATGTTAATTGACATCTGGCTGGTCCAGTTTGCTCCCGCTCGGCTCGACCCAAGGGGTAGGGTGTCAAGAGAGCGGGGCTCTCAGGAGAGCTGCGGCTCTCAGCTTCCGTTCACGAGGGCGTGAACTTGCAGGGAAGCGTGGTGGATTGTAAGCAACCAAAGGGAACGACTCGAGAGACGGTCCATAGGGGTTCAAATATAGAGGGAAAGGGCCCATGAATAAGAGTGCACCCCCTTTTCCAATCGGTTAAGGGTCTTGGGATAGTTGGAGTTAAGCGTCCTTGGGTTTGAATAGTACTGGGCTGGGTGACCTCTCGGGAAGTCCAAACTCAGGAGCTTACAACTATGTAAAGACATGTCCAACATGTCAGCAAGTCAAAGCCGTGACTAAGGCTAGTGGGGGCTTGTTGCAAAGCATCCCAATTCCAGATCGTCTGTGGAAATGTCTTACGATGGACTTTATCACGGGACTTCCCCCAAGCGAGGGGTTTGATGCGATATTCGTGGTGGTGGACCGATTTTCGAAGATGGCACATTTCATACCCACCACAACGGAAGTGGATGCGGAAGGTGTGGCAAAGCTGTTCTTCGAACAAGTGGTTCAAGTGTGGGGAAGGCCAGAAGAGATTATCTCAGATCGAGATAAAATCTTCACCAGTAGGTTCTGGAGAACCCTCCTGGAACAGTATCGCACCAAGTTGAAATTCAGCACAGCCTATCACCCACAGATAGGTATGGGGTATTAAGTCAAGTTGATGGCACTAACACTTCTTGATAGATGGACAAACGGAAAGGGTGAATAGCCAGCTGGAGGATTATTTGCGATGCTATGTCTCAGGAGACCAGACCGATTGGGTAAGTCATTTGGGACTTGCGGAAATGTGTTATAACAACTCACCACATTCGAGCATCGGGGTGAGTCCATGGGAAGTCATCAATGGGCGAGCTATTGAAGGTCTTGTGGAACTCGGCGTGGTCGAGTATCATGGAGAGCTACCTGCAGTGGAGGCATTCACGGCGGAAAGACTCAACATTTGGAATCTAGTGAGGGATTCCTTGGAACGGGCTCAACAAAGGCAAACCAAGTACGCGAACCTAAAGCGTCGGGAAGTAGAGTTCCAAGCTGGGGAGAAGGTGTGGCTGAACACCAAGAACCTCAGGCTACCAAGTGGGATCAGCCGAAAGTTGACCCAAAGGTAAAAATGCATGTATTCCTGTAAATGAATTGATCTTGAGTTCCTTAAGCAGGTTCGCGGGGCCTTACGAGATTGAGGCATGAATCGGTAAAGTGGCTTACCGACTCCGACTTCCTCGAGAGATGGGGAAGATGCACCTAGTGTTCCACGTGAACTTGCTCAAGCCGTACTTTGAGGATCCGCTTCGCAAGGACCAAGTAAGACCTTTATCTGAGGTTATCCAAGGGGAAGAGGAATACGAAGTAGAGGCCATCCTCAATGCGCACAAGAGCAAGCGACAAGGACGCGAGGTGAGAGAGTTCCATGTGAAGTGGAAAGGATTTCCACACTGCGAAGCAACATGGGAACCGGAGGAGAACCTAGCGAACGCGCGAGATCTAGTGGAGGAATCTATGTACTTATGCAAAGTTCAATTAAAAATATCAATTTGCAAAGTTGAGCAAGTGGCATGTGTTGGGACCCGAAGGCACGCCGAAGGTAAGCTAATTAGCATGGGTTAGCTAGGTCGACCAGGCGTAGGGAGCTACGCCCGACTCCCTGCAGGGATGTCGAATCCGTAGACGTATTCTATGGAGGTTGGGTTCGAGTCCCAACCCCCTAGTAAAGCAAGCCTGGGTTCAAGTCCCGACCCCATACTAGGGCATGGTGAGGTGAGGAGTATAGGGACGCCTATATTCCGTTGTCATGGGCTCTAGGCCGGGGAGGCTAACTTAGGCACACCGCTAAGTGGGGGGATGCCCCCGGAGACATGGTCAACAAGTCGTAGGATAAAACAAGACATTCGATGTGGGCATCAAACTTCTTCTATGGGTGGTGGAGTTGTAAGGAACCAACTCGCCGAGGTGTCATAGGCTAAAGGAACCCCGAAAGCATGACCAAAATGACAAAGAGTTCATCAGATGGGACCAAGTCGAAGATCGAGTCCAAGACCGACTCTAGGACCGAGTTCGAGATAGAGTCCGGAATCGAGTCCGAGACCGACTCGGGGACCGAGTTCGAGTCCGAGTTCGAGACCAAGTTCGAGACGGAGTCCGATATCCGAAATTGGGTCCGAGACTGAGTCCGAGGTCGGGTCCGAGATCGGGTCCGAGATCGAGTCCGAGATCGAGTCCGAGACCAAATCCGAAGTCGGATCCGAAATCGGGTCCGAGATCGAGCCAGAGACTAAGTCCAAATCCTAATACGGGTCAAGGGGTGAAAGCCCAAAGTGTGCGTCTCCCAGGGGCGGGGGGGCTGCAGGGGGTTCCAAAAGTATAGTAGGGATAGTGAGGTCCAGGAACCAGTTTAGAAGGGACTCTCCAATGGGGCTCCCAAACTGACTTGAGGTTGGGACTGGGACCGAGGGGCCTTGGGTGGGAGTGAGCATGGACTTGGTTGGTGCCGGAGGGGCCATCCAAGGAAATGCTCAAGAGCAGCTCCCACTCCCAAAAGGGAAACCGATTGCGGTGCTCCCGGCTCATGTGGAGTGGTGCCCCACATGAGTACCATGCGGCTCATTGGTCCTCGCCCTTCCTAGGGGCTTGGGCCTTCCTTCGAGATGGAAGTGGGGGGGGTAGAGGTACCCATATTGGGCCGCTAGGCCACGGTGTTTCGCCCCGGCGTCCCGAAGCAAGTGTTGCACCCAAGACTTGGGATTTAGAGGGTCCCATGATCAAGTCTTGTGGTACCAAGGGATGTTAGGAACCTGGAAGCTTGGTGTGCTTGGCTACTTGTGCTTGTGGGGAGTGTAGCCGAACCTTAAGTCCAATCTAACCCGGGGAGGGGGATTGGGAGAGATTGGGAATCCGTGGATGGATGGCTAACGCTCCGTTGCATGTGCAGTGAGTAGCTGAAAGCAAGTAGGACCAAGTAGGAGTTGGTACCATAGGCGAGAACCTTGGCGAGGGAACTTAGCAAAAGCCAAGGTAGTGTCGGACGGATAGACGAGGTAAGCTAGCAAATTGGAAAGGAAAAATTTGTGGCTTACACAAGCCTCCCTTAGTATCAGGAGTTAGTCTCTTGGACAAGCTCGAAACTTACTAAATATGGAATGTCCTCAGATTGCGAATTTAGACACAGGACAAACACCATTATGTTCAGGCTGATCTCTACATTCCTTAGATATGCCAAATGAGGACACTTTCCATAAATAGCATTTAGGACCGAAATGAGACTAACACTAAGGGCATGATAGCGAGGGTGTTTGGCAGACACGGTAAGCTATCATCCAGCGATATTGAGGGACTAATCTCAATACACTAGGGCTCTTGTCACTAGCCAGTGCAAGATATAACAAGATGAGAACTCCTTACCGGTGTTATGATCCAGCGCAAAAAGACAAAGATCTAATTGCCCTAGACTATGCTACGCCACCTCTTGAGGTTCCTCACCACCCAACCACCCTCGAGCTACCTCAAAAGCTCCACTGCACTGCCGCTCCACTGTGAGCCCTAGGGTAGGTTAAGTCCCTTACCCTAACATGCCTTAATATACCCTTGAGCCTCCCTTTGACTAAGTTGACCATATAGTCAAAGCTGGCACCTAACAATTCTTCCCCCCCAACAAAGTCCTTGTCCCAAGGACGAGTTGTATTGGTGATCACCCTTTCTGGGGAATCCTGCTCAAGCTCCTGGTCCATCTTCCACAGCCGTATACATCAAGGAGGCATTGGGCCCGTCACTCCGAGATAGTACACCTTTCAACTGGCTGACATAAAATACCGGATGAATTTTCACCCCAACTGGTAGCCACACTCGATAAGCCGCTTTACCAATGCACTCCAGCACTTCATATAGACTAGCATATCGATGGGAAAGTTTATCATTCTTCCCTGTCCATAAAGACACCAAGGTGTTCCGCTGCTCACTTGACGGAAAGATCACTCGCACAAAGACGAGATCACCCACCTTATATTCCTGGAATTGGCGATGCTCATTGGCAAACTTCTCCGCTCTATCCTGAGCTGCTTGCAAATTCCGTTTGCACACCACCAGAATCAAGTTCTGTGGCCAGATCAGTTGCCTCAGAATCAAGCTTTTCTTGGACGTCCTTACTCAAATGCAATCCCAACTCCACTGCTGTTCGAGGATGTTTTCCAAACATGGCAAAGTAAGGACTTAGCTTGGTTCCACTGTGTTGGCTATTGTTGTAAGCAAATTGCACCAACGAAAGATATAGATCCCACTGTCCTTGCCTTTGACCAATGCTACAACGTAGCATATCCTCCACCACCTGATTCACACGCTCAGTTTGCCCATCCGTCTGAGGATGGTATCCACTCGAGAGTTTCAAAGTCACTTGCATAGCCTTTGCAAAGCTTTTCCAAAAACCACTGGTGAACTTTGAATCTCGATCACTAATGATGTCCTCCGGCAAACCAAAATCAGGAAAAACCTTCTCCAAGTAAACCGCAGCCAAGTCTGAGGCAATGACAGTTTTCTGAAGAGCCAACAACCACACATACTTCGTCAACCGATCCATTATGACCCATACTTGCTCCTTTTGCCTCTGTGTTCGCGGCAAACAAGTGATGAAGTCCATAGAGATACTACACCAACGGCTCTGAGGAATAGGTAAAGGTTGCAAAAGTCCCCCCGGCTTCTCCC
Source organism: Selaginella moellendorffii (assembly GCF_000143415.4). NCBI lineage: Eukaryota > Viridiplantae > Streptophyta > Lycopodiopsida > Selaginellales > Selaginellaceae > Selaginella > Selaginella moellendorffii. The sequence goes on along the minus strand of NW_003314329.1, from coordinate 153,591 downwards.
GTGGCACCTTAACCCGTTGATAAAGTTCGCATGATTTACAATACTTGAGGATATCAGCCTTCATATTCGTCCAATAAAAGTTGCGTTTAATCAACTCATACGTCTTCTTCCCCCCAAAATGACCGGCCTCTAGACGATCATGATAGTGGAATAAAACTTGAGTAATTAACGCATCCACCTGTGGCAAATATACACAGCCATTGTAGTAGAGAATCCCATCCACCAATGAGAAAGGGGCTTCCATCTGGGCTCGCAAAGAGGCCACCTCAGCATCCTGAGCTTGAGCATGCTCAACCAATTGCCCAAACTCGCTAACCACCTTACTCAAATGATGACAAAATTATGTTCGTAACGTCGTCACATAAGCTTTATTTCGTTAAAGTGGGAATTGTCATTATCCCACTTGTAAAATAAGGTTTCCAAACCTTTATATAGTATATAAATATAACAAAATTCAACTGCATTGAGGCACATGCCATTTTATTTTAAACAAGGAAATGTCTACGTGTTCACGAACGGATTATCCATCTCGTTCTGCATGGCCAGGAAACGTAATGGATATATCCAGAACGGATTTCCTTTGGATTTGACTTGATCGGGATCAAGGAATCGGAGGATCATGGGGTTATTCATTGACACCAGATCGTCCATGTATCGGAACGTATGCTCGAATAAGCGCAGCAGATCATACCGGCCTAGACGAGCGAGTCGAGTGATAAAGTTATACTCGAAATAGAATAGGTACAGGTTACACCACAGCGGCGAGCACGAAAAGCCCATAGGAATCCCTCGGACTTGTCTCCATACTCTGTCACCCAGCCGGACGTATGTGTTCCGGATAATGAAGTGATTTAGCTCGATGACTTTTGTTGGATCCATTCTGGTGGCCTTCACTGATGAGTGGCATAGAGGTTTCCATTCGGCCTCAAGCTCGCCGTTCTTCTTTTGAATCAGAAAAAGGTCCTTATGGAGGTGGTTTTGGTGTGCGAAAGCCAAATTGACGAGGTTTGTCATGGCTGTCGTGAGGCCTTGATCTCCCTCGAGGGGGATTGCTTCGTAGCACTTTGTGATATCTCCCGTATAGATCGTGGTGATCTTGTCGGGGAGATTAATCGCGAAGTCCTGTGTGGATCCAAGGATCCAGCACGCGTTCGTTTTTCCTCCAAAGAATTTTGCCCGTGCATAGAAATCATCGGCTACGTTTTGTAGCGCCTCCTGTATTCCTTTCAGGATAGCTGTGAGGCAAAATGTGATTTCAGAGAAGACACATCCATCCGCATTCGTTAACCAGCGCATTTTATTCTTGTGCGCTTTATAGATTCCCATAAGGTAAGGGAGATCTGGTTTCTGCGGCGGGAATTCCTGTAAGGGTGGTTCACCGAGCAGTTGTTTTACAACTTGCTCCGGCGTCTCAGGGACATTATTGTCCGAGACTACTAGTGAAAAGTCGTCACTATTCATCCGTGCAAGCGCTTGCTCCCGGGCCAACGTTTTGCAAAAGAAGGTGGGTGTGTTGGCCGCTTTATTGGTGCCACTGATGTACAAGTGTTTATGTACCCACTCTAATTGCCGCTTTGCCTCAGGGGTAGTCATCACATCTACCATCGGGGTGGTCTGGCAGTTTTGTACTGCCATTTGGACCCGGTAATTGATATGCTGTTTAACAGCAGCTTTGTTGCTCGTCCAGTTACGGATGTAGACATCGGGGATCATACTGGCAATCTGATCCCAGGCTTCACAGACTTCAGCAATGACTTTTGCTGTCTGGAGTGGTTTCGGGGTGATGTGATTGAGACCTTTCTCGATGACAGTCATGAGTATGCGTGAGCCAAGGATCTTAGGATCCAAAGTACGCACATGTCCAGTCTCGTCGAGGTAAGCCACCCATGGCCATCGTTTGCATTCGCAAACCAGTGGTGCATGAGTGTCCCAGTTACAGAAAACCTCCTTGGGTTTATAAAAGTCGTGTTTGATCTGGGGTTCATACCTCCAGCCAAATACTATGGGATCCAGGAGTTCCGCATCTAGGCCAATCATTTCCAGGCATTCCCTCATAAGGGTGCGGATACTGATCCTCTCGAATCCGGCGCTGATATATCGGAGGTGTACGAATTTTCGTTCACACTCCGTTCCCTCTTTGACCAACCATTTACGTCCGGCCAAATGATGGATGTAGTGTAAAGTACACTGTGGAAGCAATCACGAGAGCACTTTCATTAGCTACCAATCATGGAAGAAGAAAACAGAAATTTATTTATCGCTGCTTTCTTGCACCGAGCCTTTTGCGTAGCCTCTGTTTGTTTGAGCTTGCATTGGCCTCGGATGTCTTGGAGATTGATGGTGGTGTGCCCGTCTCCTGTGATGTCAGCCCCGTGGATGTTTGTCCGTCGGGACGATCACGTTTCCGATTAGGTGGTAAGCCTCGAGACCTCGCCGGCGTGCGTTGTGAGGACGGTGTGGGTGAGAAAGCTCCATTGCTTTCGCTACCATCCTGTCGTGAAGTCGTTGGGGATCGGTACTGTTGGACGGGGATGAACTTGCATATGTTCATCTTAGTCTGCCCATGCGGGATGAACTCCAGATCCGGGTTGGCTGGTTTTTTCACCACCTCAATAGCCGCTGTTTGGATCCATTCTCGGATTTGAAGGAAGGCAGCTATCTGGAGGATCACTTGCGGATTAGCCGTAAGTAGGGACAGGAAGATGGCAAGGCAGTCTGACGACGTCAAGCTTGAATCTGGCCAGTACTTGTCCAGGTTGTTAAGCATGTACCAGAACAAGGAGTCAAGCCAGACAATTCCTCCTTCACATCCCTGGCAATCGCAGCGACAGTATGGTCGAAGCTGATTCCATGTACGTTGATCTCCTTGTGATAGGTTCCAGCTTTTTGTATTCAAAAAGGCGTCGCCATCACAGCGTCCATGGAAAGCAGCCTGCTTGAAAACCTCATCCGCGGTCTTTTGGAACGGGATTG
>NW_003314329.1:138118-140618 GCF_000143415.4 Selaginella moellendorffii | reverse complement strand
CCTTGGGACCACATCCGCACGCCTGTCGGGCGAGGGGGAGGGAGGCAGCAGTGTGGTCCTCCGGGCTTCCAAGGGAGGCGAGCCTCGGGGGCGGCACGGCTGCTTGGCAAGGGCCAGCGTCACGCGGCGGGAAAGGGGAGGGGCCCCCACCTGCCGTGCGACGGAGGGAGGAAGGGGGGAGGACTCTCCCGGGCCCGAAGCGCACGGAGAAGGCGCAGGCTGAGCCTCAGCCTGCGCGTGCGTGAGGGAGGGGGGGAAGGCCCTGCCCGCCTGCCACGTGGCACGGAAAAGGGGGGGAGGGGGAAAAAAAAGTGGCCCGGAATGTCTGGGGCCCAAAACGCGCGATTTTTCGCGAAAAGTTGGAAAGGTACCACGTGTTCCGCGGGCTTTTTTTGGGGCCCGAAACGCGTGATTTTTCACGAAAAGTCGGGGAGGTACCCCACATTTCGCGGGGCGCGTTTTGGGGCCCAAAACGCGCGATTTTTCGCGAGAAGTTGCAAGGGTACCACGTGTTCTGCGGGCTTTTTTTGGGGCCCAAAACATGCGATTTTTCACGAAAAGTCGGGGAGGTACCCCACATTTTGCAGCGCGCGTTTTGGGCCCCAAAACGCGGTCTTCGTGAATTGTTGGGGAGGTACCACATGTCCCGCGGGCGTGCTTTTTGGCGCCCAGAAAGAACACGGGATTGTGGAGGTACGCTGCAGCTTTGGATCAAGCTGCCCCACACTATAAGAGTAGGGGGAGTGTGAAATATTTCAGAGTGGGTTCAAACCGTGACTATGGCATTGGATCCCATCAGACCTCCAAAGTTAAGCGTCCCTGGGCTTGAATAGTACTGGGCTGGGTGACCACCCGGGAAGTCCAAGTGACCCCCTCTTTTTGTTTTTTTCCTTACAAGTCATTTATTTTTGTAAGATCACTGTTTTAATATATAAACTTTGAGTATTTTTCCATAGCATATAAGTGTATGGTCCTTAAATACTACTTACAATTGTCAATGTAAGGTGTGTTTGCCAAATTGTGTCATTAGTTAGTTATTAACTAGGATATAAGTCACAAAGAATGTGTTGTGACTGTCACCACGTGGCATGGCAAGCAAGTCCAAACATATGTATTTCACATGGCATACAAGGACGCTAAACTCTAACTATGAGAACAAGCCAAAGGGCATGCCACGTGTCAATGTGACACACATTGAAAACCCTAAAACTCACCAAAGCACATGCCACGTGTCAATGTGGCACACATTGAAAACCATAAAACTCTGAGCACAAACCAAAGTGCATGCCATGTGTCAATGTGGCACACATTGAAAACCATAAAACTCTATGAGATCAAACCAAAGGCCATGCCACGTGTCAAAATAAAACTCGGATATATCCAGGGCCAGACACATCTGGGGCCCGGCATATCGGGTGCCCGACATGTACGGGGCCCGACATATCGGGTGCCCGACATGTCCGGGGCCCGATATATCTGGGGCCGGATATATCGGGTGCCCGACATGTCCGGGGCCGGATATATCGGGGCCCGGACATGTCTGGGTGCCCGATATGTCCGGGGCCAGACATATCGGGTGCCCGACATGTCCGGGGCCAGATATATCGGGGCCCGGACATGTCTGGGTGCCCGATATGTCCGGGGCCAGACATGTCCGGGGGCCCGACATATCGGGTGCCCGACATGTTCGGGGCCCGGACATGTCCGGGGCCCGACGTATTGGGTGCCCGACATGTCCGGGGCCCGATATATCTGGGGCCCGGACATGTCCGTGGCCCGACATGTCCGGGGCCCGACATCTTTGGGGCCCGACATATCGGGTGTCCGACATATCCGTGGCCCGACATGTCCGGGGCCCGACATATCGGGTGCCCGACATATCCGGGGCCCGACATGTCCGGGGCCGGATATGTCGGGGCCCGGATATGTCTGGGTGCCCGACATGTCCGGGGCCGGACATGTCCGGGGCCTGATATATCTGGGGCCGGACATATCGGGTGCCCGACATATCTGGGGCCCGACATGTCCGGGGCCCGACATATCCAGGGCCTGAGGTATGCCACATGGCATACAAGTGCAGAAGAGGTACCTTCCAATGTCATGTCACGTGGCATGCAACCTCAAAGGTGCCACCTCTCCAAGGGTTTGTCACGTGGCATGCAACCTCCAAGATGCCACCTTTCCAAGGGTTTGCCACGTGGCATCCATAGGTACCACCTCTCCAAGGGTTTGTCACGTGGCATGCAACCTCCAAGATGCACCTTTCCAAGGGTTTGCCACGTGGCATCCATAGGTACCACCTCTCTAAGGGTTTGTCACGTGGCATGCAACCTCCAAGATGCCACCTCTCCAAGGGTTTGCCACGTGGCATCCATAGGTACCAACTCTCCAAGGGTTTACCACGTGGCATGCAACCTCCAAGATGCCACCTCTCCAAGGGTTTGCCACGTGGCATGCTATAAGTACATAAAAGTATGCCACGTGGCATGCCACCTCATCC
>NW_003314329.1:125618-128118 GCF_000143415.4 Selaginella moellendorffii | reverse complement strand
AAGTCGGGGAGGTACCCCACATTTTGCAGCGCGCGTTTTGGGCCCCAAAACGTGGTCTTCGTGAATTGTTGGGGAGGTACCACATGTCCCGCGGGCGTGCTTTTTGGCGCCCAGAAAGAACACGGGATTGTGGAGGTACGCTGCAGCTTTGGATCAAGCTGCCCCACACTATAAGAGTAGGGGGAGTGTGAAATATTTCAGAGTGGGTTCAAACCGTGACTATGGCACTGGATCCCATCAGACCTCCAAAGTTAAGCGTCCCTGGGCTTGAATAGTACTGGGCTGGGTGACCACCCGGGAAGTCCAAGTGACCCCCTCTTTTTGTTTTTTTCCTTACAAGTCATTTATTTTTGTAAGATCACTGTTTTAATATATAAACTTTGAGTATTTTTCCATAGCATATAAGTGTATGGTCCTTAAATACTACTTACAATTGTCAATGTAAGGTGTGTTTGCCAAATTGTGTCATTAGTTAGTTATTAACTAGGATATAAGTCACAAAGAATGTGTTGTGACTGTCACCACGTGGCATGGCAAGCAAGTCCAAACATATGTATTTCACATGGCATACAAGGACGCTAAACTCTAACTATGAGAACAAGCCAAAGGGCATGCCACGTGTCAATGTGACACACATTGAAAACCATAAAACTCACCAAAGCACATGCCACGTGTCAATGTGGCACACATTGAAAACCATAAAACTCTGAGCACAAACCAAAGTGCATGCCATGTGTCAATGTGGCACACATTGAAAACCATAAAACTCTATGAGATCAAACCAAAGGCCATGCCACGTGTCAAAATAAAACTCGGATATATCCAGGGCCAGACACATCTGGGGCCCGGCATATCGGGTGCCCGACATGTACGGGGCCCGACATATCGGGTGCCCGACATGTCCGGGGCCCGATATATCTGGGGCCGGATATATCGGGTGCCCGACATGTCCGGGGCCGGATATATCGGGGCCCGGACATGTCTGGGTGCCCGATATGTCCGGGGCCAGACATATCGGGTGCCCGACATGTCCGGGGCCAGATATATCGGGGCCCGGACATGTCTGGGTGCCCGATATGTCCGGGGCCAGACATGTCCGGGGGCCCGACATATCGGGTGCCCGACATGTTCGGGGCCCGGACATGTCCGGGGCCGGACATATCGGGGCCCGGACATGTCCGGGGCCGGACATATCGGGTGCCCGACATGTCCGGGGCCGGATATGTCCGGGGGCCCGACATATCGGGTGCCCGACATGTTCGGGGCCGGAGATATCGGGGCCCGGACATGTCCGGGGCCCGATATATCTGGGGCCCGACATATCGGGTGCCCGACATATCCGGGGCCCGACATATCCGGGGCCCGACATGTCCGGGGCCGGATATGTCGGGGCCCGGATATGTCCTGGTGCCCGACATGTCCGGGGCCCGATATATCTGGGGCCGGACATATCGGGTGCCCGACATATCTGGGGCCCGACATGTCCGGGGCCCGACATATCCAGGGCCTGAGGTATGCCACATGGCATACAAGTGCAGAAGAGGTACCTTCCAATGTCATGTCACGTGGCATGCAACCTCAAAGGTGCCACCTCTCCAAGGGTTTGTCACGTGACATGCAACCTCCAAGATGCCACCTTTCCAAGGGTTTGCCACGTGGCATCCATAGGTACCACCTCTCCAAGGGTTTGTCACGTGGCATGCAACCTCCAAGATGCCACCTTTCCAAGGGTTTGCCACGTGGCATCCATAGGTACCACCTCTCCAAGGGTTTGTCACGTGGCATGCAACCTCCAAGATGCCACCTCTCCAAGGGTTTGCCACGTGGCATCCATAGGTACCACCTCTCTAAGGGTTTGTCACATGGCATGCAACCTCCAAGATGCCACCTCTCCAAGGGTTTGCCACGTGGCATCCATAGGTACCAACTCTCCAAGGGTTTACCACGTGGCATGCAACCTCCAAGATGCCACCTCTCCAAGGGTTTGCCATGTGGCATGCTATAAGTACATAAAAGTATGCCACGTGGCATGCCACCTCATCCAAACCATCCGTCTGAATGCCACCTTCTAAAAGGTATAGCTCATGGCATATAAATTGCTCAAAATGTATGCCACGTGGCAAACCCTACCCTACCCTAAACCCTAAACCCTACGCTTGCACATGGCATAGTGTTGCGTTCCATACATTGAGCCAGTGTGCCATCTTTAGAGCACGTGGAATAACACGTGGCGATATAAGTTACTACGAAAAAAAACAACTCAAAAACATCCAACTTTAGCCGAAATATGAGTTGGCAACACTACATTTACTACCATGACACCAAGCTCGAAATATGTCACGTGACTCTTACGTTGAAAAACCACTAAAAACGGCACATGTTACATGGCATGAACAGTGTGCCACGTGTCATCCGCTCCTAGGAGTCGTCTCGTGACACTCGGAAAAAAAAAGTAAGAAAAAATGACCACTTTTTCATTGTTGATGTTGCAGAAGTCGCA
>NW_003314329.1:113118-115618 GCF_000143415.4 Selaginella moellendorffii | reverse complement strand
TTTTTTTTTTCCTTACAAGTCATTTATTTTTGTAAGATCACTGTTTTAATATATAAACTTTGAGTATTTTTCCATAGCATATAAGTGTATGGTCTTTAAATACTACTTACAATTGTGAATGTAAGGTGTATTTGCCAAATTGTGTCGTTAGCTAGTTATTAACTAGGATATAAGTTAGAAATAATGTGTTGGTGATTGTCACCACGTGGCATGGCAAGCAAGTCCAAACATATGTGTGTCACGTGGCATACAAGGTCAAGGACACTAAACTCTAACTATGAGAACAAGCCAAAGGGCATGCCACGTGTCAATGTGACACATTGAAAACCATAAAACTCAGAACAAACCAAAGCACATGCCACGTGTCAATGTGGCACACATTGAAAACCATAAAACTCTATGAGAACAAACCAAAGGGCATGCCACGTGTCAATGTGGCACACATTGAAAACAATAAAACTCTATGAGATCAAACCAAAGACCATGCCACGTGTCAAAATAAAACTCGGATATATCCAGGGCTAGACACATCCAGGGCCGGACATGTCGGGGGCCCGACATATCGGGTGCCCGACATATCGGGTGCCCGACATGTCCGGGGCCAGACATGTCCGGGCCCGGATATATCCGGGGCCTGACATGTCCGGGTGCCCGACATGTCCGGGGCCGGACATGTCCGGGCCCGGATATATCCGGGGCCCGACATGTCCAGGGCCGGACATATTGGGGCCCGGATATATCCGGGGCCCGACATATCGGGTGCCTGACATGTCCGGGGCCAGACATGTCCGGGCCCGGATATATCCGGGGCCTGACATGTCCGGGTGCCCGACATGTCCGGGGCCGGACATGTCCGGGCCCGGATATATCCGGGGCCCGACATGTCCAGGGCCGGACATATTGGGGCCCGGATATATCCGGGGCCCGACATGTCTGGGGCCCGACATATCGGGTGCCTGACATGTCCAGGGCCAGACATGTCCGGGCCCGGATATATCCAGGGCCTGACATGTCCGGGGCCGGACATGTCCGGGGCCCGATATCTCTGGGTGCCCGACATGTCCGGGGCCCGACATATCGGGTGCCCGACATGTCCGGGGCCCGGATATATCTGGGGCCCGACATGTCTGGGGACCCACATATCTGGGCCCGGACATGTCCGGGGCCTAAGGTATGCCACGTGGCATACAAGTGCAGAAGAGGTATTTTCCAATGTTATGTCACGTGGCATGCAACCTCCAAGATGCCACCTTTCCAAGGGTTTGCCACGTGGCATCCATAGGTACCACCTCTCCAAGGGTTTGTCACGTGGCATGCAACCTCCAAGATGCACCTTTCCAAAGGTTTGCCACGTGGCATGCAACCTCCAAGATGCACCTTTCCAAGGGTTTACCACGTGGCATCCATAGGTACCACCTCTCCAAGGGTTTGTCACATGGCATGCAACCTCGAAGATGCCATCTTTCCAAGGGTTTGCCATGTGGCATCCATAGGTACCACCTCTCCAAGGGTTTACCACGTGGCATGCAACCTCCAAGATGCCACCTCTCCAAGGGTTTGGCACGTGGCATGCTATAAGTACATAAAAGTATGCCACGTGGCATGCCACCTCATCCAAACCATCCGTCTGAATGCCACCTTCTAAAAGGTATAGCTCATGGCATATAAATTGCTCAAAATGTATGCCACGTGGCAAACCCTACCCTACCCTAAACCCTAAACCCTACGCTTGCACATGGCATAGTGTTGCGTTCCATACATTGAGCCAGTGTGCCATCTTTAGAGCACGTGGAATAACACGTGGCGATATAAGTTACTACGAAAAAAAACAACTCAAAAACATCCAACTTTAGCCGAAATATGAGTTGGCAACACTACATTTACTACCATGACACCAAGCTCGAAATATGTCACGTGACTCTTACCTTGAAAAACCACTAAAAACGGCACATGTTACATGGCATGAACAGTGTGCCACGTGTCATCCGCTCCTAGGAGTCGTCTCGTGACACTCGGAAAAAAAAAGTAAGAAAAAATGACCACTTTTTCATTGTTGATGTTGCAGAAGTCGCAGCACTTCCAGATTCTAAGCCCGAACACTAATACATGCTGTGGGGTGAAAGCCCAAAGCGTGTGTCTCCCAGGGGGGGGGGGCTGTGGGGGATTCCAAAAGTATAGTAGGGATAGTGTGGGTGTTGGAGGTCGGGTAGCCGAGGTGGAGTCCGAGTTGAACTCGGAGTCCGAGTCCGGGTCCGAATCCGGGCGAGCGAGTGCTCTTCACGTGGTATACTGCGTGCGGGGCGAGCTCAAAGTGGGCTTTGGCTTCTGGCTTTGGCTCGTGGCTCTGCTTTTGCTACCTGCAACATCACACTCCCTGCTCGCCACCACAATGCGCATTGGGACGGGTCCTGGTGAAAGCCGGGAGACTCGGATCTTTGCGTGCGGTGGTGGTGGGCTGGCTGGCAGTTAATCCTCCTGATGTGGGGTGGTGTGTGCCTTT
>NW_003314329.1:97115-105518 GCF_000143415.4 Selaginella moellendorffii | reverse complement strand
CTTCTCGAGAAGCTGGACAAGGCTCAACGGAAGTGGCCTGCCCATGAGAAGGAATTGTTTGCGGTGGTCAAGGCACTCAAGGAGTGGCGACACTACCTTGGGAGACACTTCAAGGTTTACACGGACAATGTGGCAACGAAACACTTCTTGTCACAGCCCGACCTAAGAGGGAAACAAGGTCGGTGGGCCAATGCCTTGGCCGAGTTTGATTGCGAAATTCTGTACAAGCCTGGGAAGAGCAACATCGTGGCGGATGCGCTAAGTCGAAAAGCGAGCTTGAAGTTGGCAATATCCAGCGCAACAGCAACCTTCTGGGACGATGTGCGGACAGCATATGAGAACGATGGTCTAGCACAAGAAGTGTTGCTGAGGAATCTAGAGGCGCGGGAAGCTCACCAGAGAGGTGAGCTGCCAACGGAAGAGAAAACGGGCTATGCGGAACGCAACGGACTCATTTATTACAAGCAAACGAGGGTGTATGTTCCAGAAGGGGAACTAAGGAAGGTGGCCTTAGAAGAGTGTCATGACGGACCTCTTGCGGGACACGGCGGAGTGCCCAAGACGATGGGCTTACTCAAGAGGAAGTACCATTGGCCAGATATGGCTAAGGACGTCCAAGACTATGTAAAGACATGTCCAACATGTCAGCAGGTCAAAGCCGTGACTAAGGCTAGTGGGGGCTTGTTGCAAAGCATCCCAATTCCAGATCGCCCGTGGAAATGTCTTACGATGGACTTCATCACGGGACTACCCCCAAGCGAGGGGTTCGATGCGATATTCGTGGTGGTGGACCGATTTTCAAAGATGGCACATTTCATACCCACCACAACGGACGTGGATGCGGAAGGTGTGGCGAAGCTGTTCTTTGAACAAGTGGTTCGAGTGCGGGGAAGGCCGGAAGAGATTATCTCAGATCGAGATAAGATCTTCACTAGTAGGTTCTGGAGGACACTCCTAGAACAGTATCGCACCAAATTGAAATTCAGCACAGCCTATCACCCACAGACAGGTAATGGGTATTAAGTCAAGATTGATGGCACTAACACTTCTTGACAGACGGACAAACGGAAAGGGTGAATAGGCAGCTGGAGGATTATTTGCGATGCTATGTCTCGGGAGACCAGACCGACTGGGTAAGTCATTTGGGACTTGCGGAAATGTGTTATAACAACTCACCACACTCAAGCATCGGGGTGAGTCCATGGGAAGTCATCAATGGGCGAGCTATTGAAGGTCCTGTGGAACTCGGCGTGGCCGAGTATCATGGAGAGTTACCCGCAAGTGAGGCATTCACGGCGGAAAGACTCAACATTTGGAATCTAGTGAGGGATTCCTTGGAACGGGCTCAACAAAGGCAAACTAAGTACGCGAACCAAAAGCGTCGGGATGTGGAGTTCCAAGCTGGGGAGAAGGTGTGGCTGAACACCAAGAACCTCAGACTACCAAGCTGGATCAGCCGAAAGTTGACCCAAAGGTAAAGACGCATGTATTCCTGTAAATGAATTGATCTTGAGTTCCTTAAGCAGGTTCGCGGGGCCTTATGAAATTGAGGCACGAATCGGTAAAGTGGCTTACCGACTCCGACTTCCTCGAGAGATGGGGAAGATGCACCCAGTGTTCCACGTGAACTTACTCAAGCCGTACTTTGAGGATCCGCTTCGCAAGGACCAAGTGAGACCTTTACCTGAGGTTATCCAAGGGGAAGAGGAATACGAAGTCGAGGCCATCCTCAATGCGCGCAAGAGCAAGCGACAAGGACGCGAGGTGAGAGAGTTCCATGTGAAGTGGAAAGGATTTCCACACTGCGAAGCAACATGGGAACCGGAGGAGAACCTAGCGAACGCACGAGATCTAGTGGAGGAATTTCTGCAAGGCAGAACTTTATGTACTTATGCAAAATTCAATTAAAAATATTAATTTGCAAAGTTGAGCAAATGGCATATGTTGGGACCCGAAGGCGCGCCAAAGGTAAGCTAATTAGCATGGGTTGGATAGGTCGACCAGGCGTAGGGCACTACGCCCGACTCCCCGCGGGGATGTCGAATCCGTAGACGTATTCTACGGAGGTTGGGTTCGAGTCCCAACCCCCTAGTAAAGCAAGGCTGGGTTCAAGTCCCGACCCTATACTAGGGCGTGGTGAAGTGAGGAATATAGGGACACCTATATTCCGTTGTCATGGGCTCTTGGCCGGGGAGGCTAACTTAGGCACACCGCTAAGTGGGGGGATGCCCCCGGAGACATGGACAACAAGTCGTAGGATAAAACGAGACGTTCGATGTGGGCATCGAACTTCTTCTATGGGTGGTGGAGTTGTAAGGAACCGACTCCCCGAGATGTCATAGGCTAAAGGATCCCCAAAAGCTTGACCGAAATGACAAAGAGTTCATCGGATGGGACCAAGTCGAGGATCGAGTCCAAGACCGACTCTAGGACCGAGTTCGAGATAGAGTCCGGAATCGAGTCCGAGACCGACTCGGGGACCGAGTTCGAGTCCGAGTTCGAGACCGAGTTCGAGACGGAGTCCAGATCCAAAATCGGGTCCGAGACCGAGTCCGAGGTCGAGTCCGAGGTCGGGTCCGAGGTCGGGTCCGAGATCGAGTCCGTGATCGAGTCCGAACCCGAATCCGAAGTCGGATCCGAAATCGGGTCCGAGATCGAGCTAGAGACTAAGTCCAAATACTAATACGGGTCAAGGGGTGAAAGCCCAAAGCGTGCGTCTCCCAGGGGGGGGGGGCTGCAGGGGGTTCCAAAAGTATAGTAGGGATAGTGAGGTCCAGGAACCAGTTTAGAAGGGACTCTCCAGTTGGGCTTCCAAACCGACTTGAGGTTGGGACTGGGACCGAGGGGCCTTGGGTGGGAGTGAGCATGGACTTGGCTGGTGCCGGAGGGGCCATCCAAGGAAGTGCTCAAGAGCAGCTCCCACTCCCGAAAGGGAAACCGATTGCGGTGCTCCCGGCTCAGGTGGAGTGGTGCCCCACTTGAGTACCTTGTGGCTCATTGGTCCTCGCCCTTCCGGGGGCTTGGGCCTTTCCTTCGGGATGGAAGTGGGGGGGTAGAGGTACCCATACCGGGCCGTTAGGCCACGGTGTTTCACCCCGACGTCCCGAAGCAAGTGCTGCACCCAAGGCTTGGGATTTAGAGGGTCCCATGATCAAGCCTTGTGGTACCTTGGGGTGTTAGGAATCTGGAGGCTTGGTGTGCTTGGCTGCTTGTGCCTGCGGGGAGTGTAGCCGAACCTTAAGTCCAGTCTAACCCGGGGAGGGGGATTGGGAGAGATTTGGGAATCCGTAGATGGATGGCTAACACTCCGTTGCTCGTGCAGTAAGTAGCTGAAACCAAGTAGGAGCTGGCACCATAGGCGAGAACCTTGGCGAGGGAACTTAGCACAAGCCAAGGCGGAGTTGGTCGGATAGGCGAGGTAAGCTGGCAAATTGGAAAGGAAAAATTTGTGGCTTACAACCGCCCGTCGCTCCTACCGATTGAATGATCCGGTGAAGTGTTCGGATTGCAGCGATGCTGACGGTTCACCGCCGGCGACGCTGTGAGAAGTTCATTAAACCTTATCATTTAGAGGAAGGAGAAGTCATAACAAGGTTTCCGTAGGTGAACCTGCGGAAGGATCATTGACACACATCTGTAAACTGTAAACCGCGAACATTATATTGTACCCCGAGGGGCCATGCTCGGAGGCATGGCTGGCCGGGACACCCGGTCTGGCCGCATGCACTTGGTAAGCGACCTTGGGCTTGAGTAGTACTGGGCTGGGAGACCACCCGGGAAGTCCAAACCAAGGGGTTTACAACTTGTGCATGTGTGCCTCCTCCTTCCACTTGTGCCACCATCCCCCAGCCATCGGCTGGGGGATGTGGCACACTTGGAGGCCGTGATTGTTATCAACTAGTTGTTTTTGATCTTGTGGTCCTGTCGGGCCAAAAAAACAAAATGTTACTCTCAGCAACGGATATCTAGGCTCTCACAACGATGAAGAACGCAGCGAAATGCGATACGTGATGTGAATTGCAGAATTCCGTGAATCATCGAAGTTTTGAACGCAACTTGTGCCCGAGGTTCATCCCGAGGGCATGCCTGCCTGAGCGTCCGCAACCATTTGCTGCCTCATGCGCACTCTGTGAGTGTGAGCGTGGGGCGAATGTGGCCGTCCGTGGACTTGTGTTCCGGTCGGCTTGATTGCATGTGGATGGTGTGGCCCCCGACTTGTCCGTGTGGCATCGATGGCACGCACCCCACCTAGTGGCGAATCGCTCATGTGCACGACCTCAGGTCAGGCAAGACAACCCGCTGAGTTTAAGCATATCACTAAGCGGAGGAAAAGAAACTAAAAAGGATTTCCCTAGTAGCGGCGAGCGAAACGGAAAGAGCCCAGCTTGGAAATCGGGGTGTCTCTGCACCCCGAATTGTAGTCTGGAGAAGGGTCCTCTGCAGCGGACCGGGTTTAAGTCCCTTGGAACGGGACGCCAGAGAGGGTGAGAGCCCCGTCTAGCCCGGACCCTGCTGCATCACGAGGCTCTTTCGGCGAGTCGGGCTGTTTGGGAATGCAGCCTTAAGTGGGTGGTAAATTCCATCCAAGGCTAAATACTGGTGAGAGACCGATAGCGCACAAGTACCGCGAGGGAAAGATGAAAAGGACTTTGAAAAGAGAGTTAAAAAGTGCTTGAAATTGCTGGGAGGGAAGCGAATGGATGCCTTGTGCGCCCCTTGGTTGTGTGTGGAACGGCGAGAGCTGGTCTGCCAAGCAATGCAAGGGGCTGTCCAGCATGGGAGGACGTGGCGGGATAACGGCTTGTGAGCCTCTGGCTCCCTGCCAATGCCGCCGCTGCCTCTGAAAATGGTGGGGTGCTCCGGTGCCCCGCCAGATGCTGGAACTTGGGCGTTCCATCCGACCCGTCTTGAAACACGGACCAAGGAGTCTAACATGTATGCGAGTCTGTGGGTGTTAAACCCGTACAGGCGAAAGGAAACTAATTCGTGGGATCCCCTTCGGGGGTGCACCACGGACCGACCTTGATCTTTTGAGAAGGGTTTGAGTGTTAGCATACCTGCTGGGACCCGAAAGATGGTGAACTATGCCTGAGCAGGGCGAAGCCAGAGGAAACTCTGGTGGAGGCTCGTAGCGATACTGACGTGCAAATCGTTCGTCAGACTTGGGTATAGGGGCGAAAGACTAATCGAACCATCTAGTAGCTGGTACCCTCCGAAGTTTCCCTCAGGATAGCTGGAGCTCTTGCTGAGTTTTATCGGGTAAAGCGAATGATTAGAGGCATCGGGGGTGAAACACCCTCGACCTATTCTCAAACTTTAAATAGGTAAAGCAGCCGGGGTTGCTCTGTTGAGCCCCGGCCGTGAATGCGAGCTCCAAGTGGGCCATTTTTGGTTAAGCAGATCGACTAGGCCGTTTTTGGTACATTCGTCCGAGGCATAGGATCATCCGCCCGGTAACCCGGTACCGACCACGACCATAACGATTTCCCTAGACAATTCCTATGTCACCTCCTACGGTTTGGGTGTCCGGGGGGTACCTGTATCATGGAAGACGAGGATTAGTAATGCAATCTCCACTAGCTCTATCTCTCATTTTGTGAAAGTACACAGCTAGGTCTCAAAACTGAACTGAGATTTGCACGACTGATGCTCGCGAGCCAATGTACTCAGGTACATGTCCGGGCCGCACATCAGAAGTGACTTCCAAAGATTAGAGCTAAGGAACATGCTCAACCTGATCGCTATCCGTTGACTCATGGATCTCGCCGTCTGGACCAGTCGCTGTCATCCCGTCTTTTTTCTAAGCGGATGATTAGAAGCTGGAACAGTCGAGAGTACAAGCACTACCTGGGCAGAGTCAGTGAGAACCCCTTGTGTCGCCGTGGTGTTTAGTTCCAGCGCTCTGGCCAAGAGGGATTCCTACAGGCCAAGGGTAAAAAAACGCAGCAAAACGAATCGTTTGTACCCGTTTTTGCGTGGCCAGGAAAGCGGTAGTGAGATTCCTCGCGACCTTAGTGGTGGGCGCAAGCTCGTTTTGAGCTATCCCCAAACAAGCACTTCGTTGGCGCTGCTCATTCTTGCGGTGCGCAACGAAGCGGCTGTTGATCCTGGAGTGGGCGAGAAGTGTGCGTGGTTGTGCTAGTGCACAGCCTTGCAGCGGCCCAAGATTGCTCTGCTTGTGGATGCGCTCCTGGAGAATGCGGCGGCGGCGGATGCAAGCGAGAAACCCTAACGTTAGGGTTTTTCCCGTCGCTTCATACCTTTCGGTGTGAGAAAATCCAGCGCCCGCAGCCATGAAGTCGAATAGCTATAGCTTGTAATTAGGTTTGCCGATCCGTACAGTGTGTTTCTTCGCGCGAGATTCTGTGAGGAATCCAAGGTTTTGTTTTTTACCATGCCACGTCTACTCATGTATCCCATTAGCTTATTCCTGGGAAAACAGAGTTTTCTGTAAGTAAGGTTTCCCTTAAAAAAAAATTTTTGTTTTTAAGGAGGACCTTGCTGTGGTTAAGGCGTGGGATCTGTCTCAGAGTGAGAGAACAGCAACTTGTGTTGGTTTTTAATTTTTATCAATCAAAACACAGTTGTAGTCAAGGGTGCGCTTGCGTTTTTTAGTTCAGCGCGTAACCAAGGACTGCATGGTAAGTTTGGGGGAACTAATTCTTTTGTTGTTCACAATCCAAAACGGCATAAATATCGAATCTATTATGTTTCGATATGATGCTAAATTGATGGATCGTCCTGTCTAGAGGACAGAGTTCCTGGTGCTCAGCTTGAAATTGCTGAGTCGTCGAGCTGTGGTGGCCTATTGGCTGGTTCTCTCCATATGTCAAAGAGAATTTCCAAGACTGCTTGTACCGGTGTCAGGGGGCTGGTAAGAATGATACGATCCAGACCACTGAGGATGAGTCGTCTCAATGCATAGCGATGGAATCCTTTTTCCACGAAGCATTCAACGAGATTATCAATCTCGAGGACGACACCACCGGCGGTATTAATCAGATAGAAAAGCGCAAAGACTTGCCCCAGGATCACCTTGGATGAGTTTGCAATGGGCCGATTTGAATCTCGATGAATGTACAGCGAGACTTTGAATGGAAGTGATCGACGCTTGTCATATTTTGTGGTCAAGAAGGTACCATCAACTCGTATGATCTGAATCTGAAGGCTCAAAAAGTGAGCGGACAGATTCACGAGCGAGCCGTCCGTGTTCACGAATGGATTGTCCATCTCGTTCTGCATGGCCAGGAAACGTAATGGATATATCCAGAACGGATTTCCTTCGGATTCGACTTGATCGGGGTCAAGGAATCGGAGGATCATGGGGTTATTCATTGACACCAGATCGTCCATGTATCGGAACGTATGTTCGAATAAGCGCAGCAGATCATACCGGCCTAGACGAGCGAGTCGAGTGATAAAGTTATACTCGAAATAGAATAGGTACAGGTTACACCACAGAGGCGAGCATGAGAAGCCCATAGGAATCCCTCGGACTTGTCTCCATACTCTGTCACCCAGCCGGACGTATGTGTTCCGGATAATGAAGTGATTTAGCTCGATGACTTTTGTTGGATCCATTCTGGTGGCCTTCACTGATGAGTGGCGTAGAGGTTTCCATTTGGCCTCAAGCTCGCCGTTCTTCTTTTGAATCAGAAAAAGGTCCTTATGGAGGTGGTTTTGGTGCACGAAAGCCAGATTGACGAGGTTTGTCATGGCTGTCGTGAGGCCTTGATCTCCCTCGAGGGGGATGGCTTTGTAGCACTTTGTGATATCTCCCGTATAGATCGTAGTGATCTTGTCGGGGAGATTAATCGCGAACTCCTGTGTGGATCCAAGGATCCAGCACGCGTTCGTTTTTCCTCCAAAGAATTTTGCCCGTGCATAGAAATCATCGGCTACGTTTTGTAGCGCCTCCTGTATTCCTTTCAGGATAGCTGTGAGGCAAAGTGTGATTTCAGAGAAGACACATCCGTCCGCATTCGTTAACCAGCGCATTTTATTCTTGTGCGCTTTATAGATTCCCATAAGGTAAGGGAGATCTGGTTTTTGTGGCGGGAATTCCTGTAAGGGTGGTTCACCAAGCAGTTGTTTTACAACTTGCTCCGGCGTCTCAGGGACATTATTGTCCGAGACTACTAGTGAAAAGTCGTCACTATTCATCCGTGCAAGCGCTTGCTCCCGGGCCAACGTTTTGCAAAAGAAGGTGGGTGTGTTGGCCGCTTTATCGGCACCACTGATGTACAAGTGTTTATGTACCCACTCTAATTGCCGCTTTGCCTCAGGGGTGGTCATCACATCTACCATCGGGGTGGTTTGGCAATTTTGTACTGCCATTCGGACCCGGTAATTGATATGCTGCTTAACAGCAGCTTCGTTGCTCGGCCAGTTACGGATGTAGAC
>NW_003314329.1:89615-92115 GCF_000143415.4 Selaginella moellendorffii | reverse complement strand
CCAGTATTGATGGGGGGTGGGGTTGTGCAAGGGTTCTCGGCTGCGGAGAGCCTCGGCGTGGCTTCCCTGGCACCCACTCCAGCGTTTGGCAGAGTCGTGCTGTGCGGTCCATGGGCATGGCCTTGGGACCACATCCGCACGCCTGTCGGGCGAGGGGGAGGGAGGCAGCAGTGTGGTCCTCCGGGCTTCCAAGGGAGGCGAGCCTCGGGGGTGGCACGGCTGCTTGGCAAGGGCCAGCGTCACGCGGCGGGAAAGGGGAGGGGCCCCCACCTGCCGTGCGACGGAGGGAGGAAGGGGGGAGGACTCTCCCGGGCCCGAAGCGCACGGAGAAGGCGCAGGCTGAGCCTCAGCCTGCGCGTGCGTGAGGGAGGGGGGGAAGGCCCTGCCCGCCTGCCACGTGGCACGGAAAAGGGGGGGAGGGGGAAAAAAAAGTGGCCCGGAATGTCTGGGGCCCAAAACGCGCGATTTTTCGCGAAAAGTTGGAAAGGTACCACGTGTTCCGCGGGCTTTTTTTGGGGCCCGAAACGCGTGATTTTTCACGAAAAGTCGGGGAGGTACCCCACATTTCGCGGGGCGCGTTTTGGGGCCCAAAACGCGCGATTTTTTGCGAGAAGTTGCAAGGGTACCACGTGTTCTGCGGGCTTTTTTTGGGGCCCAAAACACGCGATTTTTCACGAAAAGTCGGGGAGGTACCCCACATTTTGCAGCGCGCGTTTTGGGCCCCAAAACGCGGTCTTCGTGAATTGTTGGGGAGGTACCACATGTCCCGCGGGCGTGCTTTTTGGCACCCAAAAAGAACACGGGATTGTGGAGGTACGCTGCAGCTTTGGATCAAGCTGCCCCACACTATAAGAGTAGGGGGAGTGTGAAATATTTCAGAGTGGGTTCAAACCGTGACTATGGCACTGGATCCCATCAGACCTCCAAAGTTAAGCGTCCCTGGGCTTGAATAGTACTGGGCTGGGTGACCACCCGGGAAGTCCAAGTGACCCCCTCTTTTTGTTTTTTTCCTTACAAGTCATTTATTTTTGTAAGATCACTGTTTTAATATATAAACTTTGAGTATTTTTCCATCCACCCGGGAAGTCCAAGTGACCCCCTCTTTTTGTTTTTTTCCTTACAAGTCATTTATTTTTGTAAGATCACTGTTTTAATATATAAACTTTGAGTATTTTTCCATAGCATATAAGTGTATGGTCCTTAAATACTACTTACAATTGTCAATGTAAGGTGTGTTTGCCAAATTGTGTCATTAGTTAGTTATTAACTAGGATATAAGTCACAAATAATGTGTTGTGACTGTCACCACGTGGCATGGCAAGCAAGTCCAAACATATGTATTTCACATGGCATACAAGGACGCTAAACTCTAACTATGAGAACAAGCCAAAGGGCATGCCATGTGTCAATGTGACACACATTGAAAACCATAAAACTCACCAAAGCACATGCCACGTGTCAATGTGGCACACATTGAAAACCATAAAACTCTGAGCACAAACCAAAGTGCATGCCATGTGTCAATGTGGCACACATTGAAAACCATAAAACTCTATGAGATCAAACCAAAGGCCATGCCACGTGTCAAAATAAAACTCGGATATATCCAGGGCCAGACACATCTGGGGCCCGGCATATCGGGTGCCCGACATGTACGGGGCCCGACATATCGGGTGCCCGACATGTCCGGGGCCCGATATATCTGGGGCCGGATATATCGGGTGCCCGACATGTCCGGGGCCGGATATATCGGGGCCCGGACATGTCTGGGTGCCCGATATGTCCGGGGCCAGACATATCGGGTGCCCGACATGTCCGGGGCCAGATATATCGGGGCCCGGACATGTCTGGGTGCCCGATATGTCCGGGGCCAGACATGTCCGGGGGCCCGACATATCGGGTGCCCGACATGTTCGGGGCCGGAGATATCGGGGCCCGGACATGTCCGGGGCCCGACGTATTGGGTGCCCGACATGTCCGGGGCCCGATATATCTAGGGCCCGGACATGTCCGTGGCCCGACATGTCCGGGGCCCGACATCTCTGGGGCCCGACATATCGGGTGCCCGACATATCCGGGGCCCGACATGTCCGGGGCCGGATATGTCGGGGCCCGGATATGTCTGGGTGCCCGACATGTCCGGGGCCTGATATATCTGGGGCCAGACATATCGGGTGCCCGACATATCTGGGGCCCGACATGTCCGGGGCCCGACATATCCAGGGCCTGAGGTATGCCACATGGCATACAAGTGCAGAAGAGGTACCTTCCAATGTCATGTCACGTGGCATGCAACCTCAAAGGTGCCACCTCTCCAAGGGTTTGTCACGTGACATGCAACCTCCAAGATGCCACCTTTTCAAGGGTTTGCCACGTGGCATCCATAGGTACCACCTCTCCAAGGGTTTGTCACGTGGCATGCAACCTCCAAGATGCCACCTTTCCAAGGGTTTGCCACGTGGCATCCATAGAGTACCACCTCTCCAAGGGAATACGGACC